>NC_056736.1:59150781-59280781 GCF_019279795.1 Protopterus annectens
GTGCTATGCCATTCCTATTTACCCTTTACATTCACCCATGGTAATGCATGATATATTGCTGTCAGCACTAAGCTCTTGCATATCTGCTGTGGTGTAGTGGTACTTCATGCAGACTGGTGAGTCCAAGGTCCCAGGTTCGAGACTAACAAGGGTATTTTATTTTGCTGCTGAGCAGTACGAGGGCCTTGTCATGCAGAGTGACTAAGGCACTTTTAAGCAGTTGTAAGTGGGTTTGCATGACGCTTAGCAATGCTTAGCTAAGCGCACACAAGCTCACACTCGCGCACCCCACTAACTACTGCTTAAAAGTGCTTACTCTCACTAACCCCCGCGCTAATTTCTTTTAAAGAAAAAAAATTGGGGAGATAGGAAAGTGGTGAAAAAGAGGGCACAAAGAGGGAAAGACAGTAGGGAAACCAGCTCGGGATGTTTAGGATGGGTGTAGGGAAGGTCCATAGCTGCCCATTTCTTTACCAGCAACGGCTGTGCATATGTATGAAATTTGGTGTGAAATTTTAAACCTTCCACCCCTGTGAGAGGGGTGAGGACAACTAAATATGTTGTATTGCCAATTAGAATCATCAGTTTACATGTCCAGTGGACATGTGTGCGAACTGGGCAGCTATGTATGGGGCGTAATTTTTTTGTGGGAACAGATTGCCCTTTTTTTTTATTTTTTTATCATGTGAGAGTGGAATGTGAGGTAGAGGATGTAGGTATATTTGAGGAGGTAGGTTGGGGAGGTAAACAGACAAGACAAACAAGATGCATACAGGGGTGGAGTTTGACACATGGGGTGGGTGAACACAATTGACGGGGAAGGTTGTTTGGAAATCACAAGCCCATGAGCCCACAGATGGTAACAGTGGGACTGAGATCCCCACCCATAGGCAGTCACCACTGCACCTTCACAGCCCCGGGGGTGGCTGTGCTGGGGGCTGAGTAGGACGGGCAGGCTCACCAAAGAGATGCACCACTCTTGCCTCAAGCTGGCATAGGGGATCAGCGACTGAACGCTGGATCTCCCTACGCACCACAGCCCGGACCCTTTGAAGGGTGACAGGTGGCCCTTCTCCGCCCACGCTTGCACGGGGGGACGAGCCCCATCCCCTGCAGCGCTTCCACCTGAAGGTGGCACAGGACCAATGGAGAGGGGAGCCCGGGCTGGGCACCGGAGCTGCTGGTGCCAGGTGCACTCGCCAACTGAGGAGGGACAGGTGGGTCCGCTGGGACTGGCCTTCCCATACGTTCTGTGATTAGGTGTGTTTAATTTCAACATAAAAAACAGCATTCCAGATTAGTTGTAACAGCATGCAGTAATATTCCCATTAACCCAACACACCAATGTTCCAAAAGTTGAACAACAAGCATAAGACATGCATATATTGAACAACAATGGATATTCCAACAGCATGCAGGGATGTTTATGCACATATGGTAAGGTGTAGAAAAAAAAACTCGGTTAACGTCTTATAATGACCTTTTAGTCTACACTACATTCCCGGTGACTGCAAGTCTATATCCCCTACCTGTATTATTACACTTGCCAACATACATTAGTTTGTGTCATGGGTTTGGCTAGTTCAATATATGCCTGACCTATATCTGCATACTAACTGTCCAGGATGCAGATGTTACTGCTACATATTTCTTGTTTGCATTTATATTTCTTTATCTACATATCTGTGATGTTTTCACATGACATTTTCACTTCGATTTGTACAGAACCTTGCATTTCTTAACACACACTCACATTTCTGGTGAATAATTACATGCTACATGTGTGCCAGGTTTACTTATTCATGGCAGCCAGTAACTGACTATTGTGGACTGTATATATATTTCACAGCTACTAGCACTTCCATCACCCACTTTATATGGGGCTGCATAACTCTGGGTTACCAGCACATTTTCAAACAGTACTCTTTGTATAATGCAAAGGTACAACAACATTTCAGACTCTGTGACACAGACACACTCTGGGTTTTAGACCTTTATTAATGACATTGCACACTTTTCAACAGGCTCATTCCTTTATTTGTTTTAACGGTGTTTATGGCAGACATGTCCAAGACATATTATACCTTTATTAATAGGTTAGAACAATCTTTTTTCAGGCTCACACACTTATGTTATATGAAAGTGCCTGCAGAGATATTATTTCAGACATATGTTACCTTTCTTAATGGGTTACTATACTCTTTTTCTCCCTCTCTGACTTTTTTATCTGGCAGTACATGCAAAGGACTTATTCAGGCAATTCTGTGGCTGTTTTATATATTTACAACACATTCTTTCATGCTCTCAAAAAATATTTCATATAACAATACATGCAGAATAATCACTAACCTGCCTGGTGGTGCAACCTTAGCAGCCTATCAGCATAGGCTTGCTGATTCATAACACGGTCGCCTGCAGCTGTAAAGTAAATGAAGGGATATTGTAACATACCTATATGTTATACATACTCCATTATCAATTCTTACATACTGCATTCCATAGCTACATACTCAGTTGTGGGGCATCCTGCATCCCACAGGCCTCCTGTATCCACTGGTTCAGGCGGTCCTGCTTTCGTCTCTTCAGGTCTGCATGGTGGTGATGGACCTGCTCACCAGTCCAGGCAACGCCTGTGGCACTGGTGAGGTCATGAGCTAACCGGTTCCAAGCCTCTACCTTGTACTCCGTCCCTTGGAACTGGCTCTGCAGGAGTCTTGTCTCGTGACGGCGGACAAGGAGCCAAACCATGTATTTGGACTCCTCGAGGCCCCAACGTTGTGCTTGGAAGCATGAACCCTCTCCTACACCTGCCATTCTGACTGCAAATGTGTGCTACAATCAGTTATGGCGAGTATTCCCACCTATGGGGCTTAATTATGCCGCATTTCCGCACTTTTTTGTGATTGGCCATTTTGTAAAATTCTCAGCTGACTGCAGACATGCTTAGTAATGGTTAAACTACCATTCATAAGTATATGAATGTTATTAGTGGCTGCTTTCCCCTATGTTGTCATGGCTTAGTGGTTCTGTACTTTGATTATAATGCACAGGATCCTGGGTTCGAACCTTGCTATTCCTTTATTTTAATACTGTCTAGACAGGCTAGGGGGTGTGGCTGCGTTTAAGCAACTTAGCTCTACGTTGCTCCCCAGTGCCCTATGGTGCCCTGGTTGACGCCATGCACACCTCCGCAAACCGATTGCACTGGGTAAAGTGTTATTTAGCTATGGGCAACTATTTTGCGCTTGGTAAAGTGCTATTTAGCTATGGGCAACTATTTTGCGCTGGGTAAAGTGCGAGTTAGCCAGGGGCAACTATACTGCGCTGGGTGAAGCACTGCTTAACTGCAGGCAATTTTATATTGGGATCCTTTAAAATATTTATTTTATTCACTGATACATTGGCCATTTCACTGCTTTTTAGTTATGTTTAAACATATATGTTAAGTGTTATTACGTATACTACTTTAAAAAATAAGCACAAAAGGGAGTAGTGGGACTCGAACCGTGACTGCCTTTTCTTGTGCGAACGCTCTACCATTACGCTATCGTGCGTGATTTGCATATGCATTTTTTCTTATGCTGTTCCATGTCAGACTTGCTAACTGTAGCTAAGCAATGGGCACACCTGCGCATACACTCGCAAATACGGGCAGCTATATCGTGGATTTAAAAAAATATTATAATTATTTACTTTATATAAGTATGATGGGGGTTTACAGTGTCAAGGAGTGTGGTGTTGGGTGCAAGTACATTTGAGCGAACTCGCTCTTGTGTGTTGACATTATGCTTTTTAAAACCTTGCAGGGGCCTGCACATTTAGACTGCTCGGTAGTCGGACACGCCCCCTGCTTTCCTACACAGTCCGTGTAAGAGTTACGGTTAAGTCAGCGTGCCCTCATGAATATTCATGGCACGTTGATGTCTAACCGTGCAACTGCAGCCTCCGAGTAAGACTTATTAAGTCTTACACGGAGGATTAGTAAATCCGGGGTATATCTTTCTCATGTGAATACTAGCATTTGGGATCATCAAGGGAGGTGAAATGTTTTCTAGAGTTTTCAGGAAGGTCCCTGGCATGAACTAATTTTGCCTTGAGATCTAGAAAAAAATAGTTCTCCATGAAATTTGCCCTGTCCAATTGGAATGGCACTGTAGTTTTACTGTTATTATTATTATTATTATTATTATTATTATTATTATTACTGTTATTATTATTATTGCTATTATTATTATTATTATTATTATTATTTCAGGAAGTTTCCAAGGAATATCTTTTCTTTTGAAGGGCTTAAGCTTAATTTCAAAGATAGCTACAAGGGCCTGTCGAAGATCTAGAAGTGAGATGGCATAAATCCGTAATCATCCAGATAAGGATATATATGTATCCACTTCATTCTCAAGTACTGATGCCATGATTTTACTGAATATTCTTAGGAGTAGACAGGCCAAATGGAAGTATAGTAAATTGTGACTTTTCCATCATGATCATAAGAAAGTGCTTTTGAGTCCTTTGGATGGAGAAGTGTAGGTAAGCACCCTACGAGTCCAGGCTGATGAGGAAAGCATCCATTACCAGGAAAGGGAGGTAGGCTTCAAGTATCAACATACAAAATTGAATAATTGCTACATTTTAGAGTTGTTAAGTCCAACAATGGCCTCAGCACATTCTTCTTTGCTTTTTCTAGAAAAAATGTTTACTAGTATCATGTGCCCTTGTTTAACAAAGGGATGCTTTGAATTCCATGGCATTCAATTAGTTGTTCTGTAACTAACAGAGTGATTCCTTGAAATAGAAATAATGTATTTATAGGAGGCAGGCTGTCAGGTGCATGACATAAAGTTATGCAGGCCTATGACCCAAACAGCTAGGTTCAATTAGTAGCCCAGGTAGTAGAGGATCAAATATCAGGGGACAGAGAAATTATGAGTCAAAACCTATTCACCTCCCCTCTCTCTGTGTGTCTCTCAGGGAGAGGGGAAGGGGGGTATGTTGGAGAGGCATACCCAATGCCTACACCTGGTAAAGACTTGAAGACAGGAAAGCATTATTAGCCAGGTAAGGCAAGTAAGTGGAGTTGAATAGATGGGTTTCTCACCTTGCATTATCTTGTGACACTCCCATATGCAAATACATCAAAGCCAGGGCATGAGGAGTTGGGGTGTGACTTCTAAGTTCACACAGTAAACAGCCAGCAGCAGTATGATGCCCCTGCTTTACAACCACTCTGCTGATTGATCACTGGTCATTCAGAGCCAACATAGCCAGAAAGCCACTCTTATCTGGACAGACAAAATCCACCTGGCAAAAAGTTGCATTTGAGGTATGTTACAGCTGTGGTGGCCGAGGGGGAGAACAGAGCAACTGGCTATGTAAGGTGGCATGAAGTATGTGATGGTTGCCTCACCCAAATTAAGGTATAAAATGGGGGGAGCTGAATAGCTTGCTGAAACTACTTCTCTTACTCATTTGTCCTAGGTAAGGAAGGACCACAGCTTCTTAAAAGGAAGGGATTTTCCTCCCAGTGATGCTGAAGAGGGAGATAAGAGGAGGAGGGAAGGATATCCAATGGGCAATAAGCTGGCTGTTGTTGGGAGATCTATTCCTTGGCCTGTGCTCCTCTTGGTGATGAGACAGAGACCTCATGTCACACCATGTTTGCTGCTTCTTCCTGCATCGTCTTTATATTCTGCAGTGTTCTTCCTTAGTCTGCTTCTCAGAGAAGCGTTATGCCTTGGAATGGTAATTTCTAGAGGATATAAATGTGAGTAGATAAAATATCTGATTCACAGACTGCCTAGATTCACCCTTTTGTTCAAGTTACTTAAAACTCTTTTGAGGGAATTTTTGCAATGCAGTGAAGTATTCCTCTTTATGGGTTTATATCATCATAAGTAGTTGTTTGGTATGAAATCCAGGAGACCATTGAGAAGCCTGGCCCAATTTTCTAATTGCCCCAGACAAATATATGATTAACTGCTTGCTTAGTGTCACATAGTAGACAAATGAAATCAAACCTTGGACTACAGGAAGCAATTCATTAACAGGCTATAGCCTTAACCCTTTGTGGTAGCTATCAGACTAACCTAAAATTTCTTGTAGTCAAAAAAGAAAAAGAAGCCCCTTAGCATCTGGGTGGCTGATATCTCATAAATCAGTGTGCAGTCCTCAGACACTCAGCAGTCAAATGTCCAGGTCCCAAAGGATAACTGGAATATCTTTGTACATTCACTGTACATGCCTGATTCTCAAATGCCCCAGCACAAAGCAGAAAAAATAACTAGTGACAGGAATAGCAGGAGTCTGTACAGTATCTAGAGCTGCTTCAAAAGGTACTTTCTCACTGGCTGTCACTGTGCCTGGTTTGGAATAGACTGATTGAGGGTAACCATTTGAAATGTTGGGACCCGCTAGAGTGAATCCCAAAATACAGAGACCGAATGGCTGAAAGATCGGACTTACATATATTAAGTCCGAGATACCATTTCTCAGAATATTCTCTTTACCTGGAGTTGGTCTACAGATTTTTGGGGGTGTTGGTGGCTTGCAGGGGGGGCCAAGAAGTTTTAAGCAGAAGAGAGATCTTCAAGATTTCTCCTGTGTTTTCGGTCTTTTTTTTCGTGCTGACATTTCAATAGGGTGTCCTGATAGGGGAGGGTTTCTATGGAAGATTTGGAAACCTGAATTCTGTGTTTTGTTTTAATGTGCCATTCAAGTGACCATCCTCAAAACAGATAAGGACTTATTGTGGTTGTATCTCCCCCACTGCCTCTTGCAAAAATATTTGTATCAATGGAGAGGTGTGAAAAATAAATGAGAATAGCTCCAGTGTTGAAAGGGATGAACTGCACTCTCCTTAACTCCAAGATACAGCCCAGCTCAGTATAACAAATTGCACATCTGCAGCATCTGACATTTACCTCTGCTTGCCTTCATGAGTGGACTGTGTAGATATTGTCTTGATTTGGTCCAGATTACTTTCTTTCTTTAAACAATGTTGGAGGCTTCCTAACTGCCAGTCCCTGTCATTTCTATCAGAATATAAATATTTTGATTTCTTAGTAGAACTCCCTACTGAACCAGTGGTGGATGTCACCTCAGCAAACACTAGCAATTTCAGCTATCATATTCTTAACATTCTTAAGAGTAGTTTTCTTTTGAAATTTGCAGAACATTCATAAGAGGTATATCATGAGCTTTCTCAAAAACCAGCAATGATCTCATTCAGTTTAATGCCACAAAACCACATATTTACTTATTTATTTATTTGTTTGTTTGTTGTTTGTCTGTTTTTGTTTGTTTATTTGCTTATTTATTTATTTTCTAGTGACCTCATTAGACTAAAAAAGCCCCTAAGCCAAAGCAATATATTTATACTCAGTATACTTGCAACAGTATAAACAGGTGAAAGACTGCACTTACTACCATTCAAACATTTACTTGGAAGCAACCAAGAAACAGGCAAAGTAATTCAACTGACAATTTACTTCAAACAGAAACAAGTGAAGATAGCACAAGTTATACTCACTTTTACTATGTATGTTCTACTGATGTCCACAGCATGAGAAGTTAGGCGCGTGTCTTCCTGGGATGTATGACTACTATAATATGTCTGCGCTTTAATCCCATTCATTTCATGAATTCCCTGAAGCAATAATTCTTATAATGAACTTTACATATTGTTATTTCTAATGCATATGTTGTTGTTTTTCTTAGAAGTTAGAATTTGATATAACTTTAGCTGTTTTACAGAAGGACCCTGCACAACAAAAATCTGGTAAGAAAATCACTGTACATCAAAGGGTTGATGGGAAGGGGGGAAGGTGACGGCTGACTGTGTGCAATATATGTGGAGTTTCTATAGGGAAACTTTGTCAGTGAAGACATAACAAATATGGGTTATGTAGTAGAATTACTAGAATATGGTGCTACCTAGATTCAGGGTGTTTAAAAAGGCTGGGGATAGTTCAAGGGGGAGGTGATGATGTACATCAGAGAAGGAATACTATGCATAGATATAGACGCCCAAGCGGAGAAAACATAGATGGACAAGGTGGCCTTAACATTAGAGGAGGAAACCTGAAAACCTTGGTCAATGGCTACTGCGTATAGGTTATATGATTCAGAAAATACTGACAGCAAAGACTCACTCAGAAACAGAGTTAAAAGGTAAACTGAGAAGACCTATGTGATGAGAGAACCAGCCACTCTGCAACAAAAATGGACAATGACTACCTTTGTGGTTAAGAAAGAACAGGAGAAAGTAAATCCTTTTGGGATAAGAAGGTGAAGATCCCTTCAAGGAATGATAATCTATCTAAAAAACAAAAAAAAGCACCTTGAGCCACCAATAAAACGAACTCCGACTTTATTGAATAATCCACCAATAAAACTCTTAACTTATTCACCGCGTTTTTCAACTATGCAACTTCATCAGACAAACAAATCATAAACTCAAACCCTTAAATATATACACTTCACAACCAGTAATTAACCAATCACCTTCCATCCTAATTAAAACACTTACTGACATTCAATTCTCTCCAAGGAAGCAAAACTGAAAATCATGCATTAAATGTGAAATGAACTCTTATTGTCATAATAAATTCAGAAATAATTTGTTATATACATAAATATCAAAAATACAATAAAAAATAAAAATATAAATTTATAAAAAATATGTATAACAAATCTCGGTTTTGCATTCTTTCAAAACTATCCAGGAGCTCCACCATGTGGCCAACCTAATAAATTCATCAATGCTAAAAACATTTGTTAATAATAAATACAATAAACAAGTTTAAAAACCTAAGATATACAACTAACAACATTTAATATGTTAAAACACATTGACATTTTAAAAAAGGAATGTCTTAAAACTAAAAATAGACTCATAATCTTGCAGCTCTTAATTTGAGCACTGGCACCAAAGACATATGTTCATTCAGCCCTGGTGCCCTACAAGCCTCTAAGACCAATTGCCAATACAATTCCCTCACCTCTATTCTATTTTCCCAGTCACCCCCCCCCCTCCTAATATTATGTGGTATCACTTCAAGTACAAAAAACAGGAAAGTGGCCTCTTTACATGTAATAATATGTTTATACAGGGCATTGTTTAGGTCCTGCCTACGAATATCATACATGTGCTCATAAATTCTCCTTCTTAATGCCCTTTCCATTTTTCCCACATAAAAAGAGGAGCACTTTTTGCATTCAGCTAAATATACTATTCCTTTTGTATCACAGTTGGCATGGACTTTACTCAAAAGGAGTCTATCTCTGCCCAATAAATAATGGCACTCCTTGTTCACCACAAAACAACACTGTGTACACGGGCCACATTTGTATGTTCCTTTTTTCCTATTATTTAATTCACCTCTTTGTAGGCTTCTTTCCAGCATGTTTTTAATATTCCTGTCCTTTCTATAACTAAACATAATCGGTTGCTTAAAAATTGCATTTAAGTCTGAAAACCTGGAAAACAATTTCCAATTTTTATTGACTATATTTTTAATAAAGCCCGACTCACAGTTAAAATTCAATATATATGCACTGTTGTAGTTTTTCTCTTCATTTTCTTTGTTGTTACTATTCCTTACATTATTAGTTTCCGCACCTTTCCCTGGAATTGGACTAAATCTATCTTTCCTTCCTTCAATAACTTCCTTGATCACCTCATTATTCAAATTTTCTGGATATTTCCTTTCTAAAACCATCTTTTTTAACTTATGACATTCATTTTCAAAATCCTCCATCTTAGTTTTCATCCTTGATATTCTAATCTACTGTCCTTTAACTAAATTCCTTTTCTGATTGAATGGATGAGCACTTGTATAATATAAATAAGAGATGGGAAACGTATCTTTTCTATAAATCTTTGATTCAAAAGTCCTGTCTATTAAGTTTTTATATATGGTCACATCCAAATAATTTAACCTCTCTTTATTTATATTATATGTGAATTTCAGGAATCCAGTAGTTGAATTAATATATTGTAAAAATTCATCAAGTTTGTCTTCTCCATATATCCAAAAAAGCAAAGATCATCCAAACACCTTCTATAAAGGCTCCAACAATTTTTATAGGGCGAGTTGAGTATACATTTCTTTTCCCAGGTATTTAAAACAATATTTGTGTAACTGGGGGCACAACAGGCCCTCACAGCAACCCCTTTCAACTGCCTAAAAAACTCCCTTTCAAATACCATGAAATTGTTATAGAGTACCAACTCTAACAATTCCATAATAACCCTCAATTCTCTCCAATTAAATTTCTTAGTATCAAGTAAAGCCTCTAAAAACCACTCCATACCCACTTCATGTGGTATAACCGAGAACAAATCTATGATATCCACTGTTACAAAAATAGTCTTAGTATCAAACAGCTGTTGATCTACATTTCTCAGAAAATCCCAGGAATCTTCTAAGAACCCTTCCTGCTCTATCTAATATTGTATTGGCAATTGGTCTTAGAGGCATGTAGGGCACCAGGGCTGAATGAACATATGTCTTTGGTGCCCGTGCTCAAATTAAGAGCTGCAAGATTATGAGTCTATTTTTAGTTTTAAGACATTCCTTTTTTAAAATGTCAATGTGTTTTAACATAGTGTTTCAGGATTCTGATAGGGAACCGTTTTAACATATTAAATGTTGTTAGTTGTATATCTTAGGTTTTTTAACTTATTTATTGTATTTAAAATTAACAAATGTTTTTAGCATTGATGAACTTATTAGGTTGGCCACATGGTGGAACTCCTGGATAGTTTTAAAAGAATGACATAACCGAGATTTTTTATACATATTTTTTATAAATTTATATTTTTATATTTTATTGTATTTTGATATTTATATATATAGAACAGATTATTTCTGAATTTATTATGACAATAAGAGTTCATTTCACATTTTTTTGCATGATTTTGAGTTTTGCTTCCTTGGTGAGAATTGAATGTCAGTAAGTGTTTTAATTAGGATGGAAGGTGATTGGTTAATTACTGGTTGTGAAGCGTATATATTTAGGGGTGTGAGTTTATGATTTGTTTGTCTGATGAATTTGCATAGTTGATGAAAAACGCGGTGAATAAGTTAAGTGTTTTATATGTGGATTATTCAATAAAGTTGGAGTTTGTTTTATTGATGGCTCAAGGTGCTTTTTTTTTGTTTTTTGGTAGTTGTTTGGAACTTTTTGGCACCTGGGTCCTCTATTTTGTACTCTTTGAATTGTAATCTATCTTACCTAGTGAAGAGAGTCTATATGGGATGACACAGTCATCAGTAGGAAACTAAGGCAATGCCACAGTGTAAATCTTGGACAGGGAAATGAGATCTGGGTCTGAGGTTAATCATCAAACAGCACATTCATCAAATGGCTGTTCATTGAATGCTAATTATCAAAAATTCCTTTAATCGAATGGCCATATCATCTTAACAATTTTTATTGAATGATGATAGGCGGCCAACATAAAGGAAGCATAAACAAATACTTACTTACCAGAAACTGAGCTGAAAGGAACCCTGCCCTTTCCCCATAGTAGTATGAACTCGGAGTTGGTATATATAATTAAGGGGGTAAGAGGAACATTATGTGAACACCAAACACTTGTTATGTGGGAGGCTGTGCCACCCACTCCCCTGCTAATTATATATACCAACTCTGTGTTTGTACTACAGTGGGGAAAGGGTAGGTTTCCTTATAGCTCAGTTACCGGTAAGTAAGTATTTGTTTACATTTTATTTATGTTGGCCAACTATCATTGAATCATTACAATGATATGGCCATTCGATTAAAAGAAGTTTCGACAGTTAGTATTTGATGAACTGGCTGTTTGACGATTAACCATAGAGCCATGAGAGCTACATACAGCAGGGATGTATGAGATCATTGGTGGGTGGCATTCCCATATGGAAAATACATGAGAAAGAACATGGAAAGTTATGAGATGAGACATGGAATTAGTAGCTGTATTACAACTGTTAGAATATAAAAGTGAGGTAAAATAAGAAAGCTTGCAGTGATAAGAATGAAGTGAGGGCTGATTAAAAGAAAAAGCAGTAGGCAAAGAGGCTGAGAGGTGATTCAGACTGTAGAGGGGGAAAGCATACACAATGCAGCCAAAAAATGCATATAAAAACATCCCTCAGGTTATAGCTTATCTGATTAGAGGAACAGAAGATGAAAATAAAAAAAAAATAAGAAAAAACCTTTAGCCCATTACTCCCTTTGTTCCTTCATTTACCTTCCATTCTCTACACGGTATTGTTAATATGCTTCAATTAAAAAAAAATAGCTTTATACCCTGGCTCAGTGGTTCAGAGGGATGGCTCTCTGATTATGACCCAGGCAAGCAGGGCTTGATTAGTAGTTCTGGCACTGGAGAGAAAGGCAGAAATGAGAAAGAGCGAACGATTGTGTCCCCTCATTTCTCTCATGGCATAATGACGGTGGTGCACATTCAGAGACACATAAAGTGGTGGGATTTCCCCAGTGGATACAAGAGAAAGCACTGCCAAGTGCTTCAGGAGAGGGGTGGGGCTGATTGGAGGTATAGCCCTTTGCAGAATGAGACAGCCAACATCAAATATCAGTCCAATGAACATACTGTCCACAACTTTTCACTGAGTGCATATAGGAAAGAGGGCCAAATCCAGAGAAGTTTGAATCACTCCTAATGGTTCCTAAAGGATGGCTGCTCCTGGCCTACCCTTGCCCCAGTGATGGGCAATGGATGGGCTGATTGGAGTGAGGGGGGCTGATGATCAATAGAAACTGGGGAGAAAAAACATTTTGTTTTAAAAACTCAGCTATATGAAGTGATGCAAAGGTTCATCAGAAAGTGGGTTACTGGTGAAAGCACGTTTTAGGATCAAAATTTGAAAAAGCTGACCAGGCTAAAATATTGAATAAATGTCATACTTAATTTACAAAACAACCTCTATGAATAAGAAAGAGTAAGGTGTGCGTGGTTGCCATGTGTGAGACAGATGCTCATTTTAAGAAAGTGAATAGAAATCAGGTGGAGAAAAAGTGGGAGAATTCAGAGGAATAAAACACATACCCTCTCCAGTCAGTGAAAAAGTGACAAAAACTTGTGAATTGTTCAGGAACTTGTTAATGGTGCTGTCAGAACTGTGGCATAGAAGAATAAAGCCATAAGTATGGCTCAGGCAATACTGTTTCGGTTAGCAATTTGGGCGTCTGAAGTGCTGGCAGGGAGGAATGGGTTTCTCTATCCTAGGTTGGGAGAGCATTTGTCTAGGTGTTCCTTGTGGGAAGGAATGGTCCATAGAAGCGAGTCGCCCTTGGATGTAACAGATGAATGCATGGAAGGGGGGGGGGGACACCAAGGTATAGGTCATAAATAAAAAATCCCCCAGTGGAAGCAGACAACATGACCCCTCAGTATTCCCTTAGGGTCTGTGCTGGCTCCAGCCTTTAAACAGAGATAGTCCGGGGCAGTTGGACAGGCTGGTAGACTGGAAGATGGACAAGGGCGCTGAGTTAGTCTGAATGAATGGAGCATAAGGGGTGTCAGACAATTAGAGGGAAGTGATGGTCTTCCTCTTGCACAAAAGAAGAGACCAGGAAGGAGCATGATACTTAGAGACAGGCTAGCATTGCTCCCATCCTAGGAAAGTTTAAGAAGACATGGTTGTAGGGATGGTTGGTGAGGCTCTTAAATGCTTCTAGGGCAGTACTTGAGGTTATAAGTCATAGATTCAAATGGCAAAGTTGTCGGCAATCAGATGTGATACAGTGTAATGACTTCTGGGTCACTGCAAAAGTCTACCAAAAAAAATCAACAGATATAGATACTGGGCATAGAGTTTAGCAAAGCTTCTGAAACTATGCACTATCACACTATACTGGAGAAAATAAAGCTTACTGGAATGGGACTCAATTTGGTGAGGTTGATATGAAACTGGCTAGCTCATTGGAGGCAGAGGAAAGTCTGTGAGAGGGTCGTGTTTCACAAGAAGGCAGTCATTATTTAAGTGCTGTATATTCTTGCATTGGCTCCAGCCTTGTTCAGCACAATTGCCCAGACATTACACTAAAGTTCAAGAAAAAAGTCAAACTGTCTTTTTCTAGTGTGTTCATTTCTGCTCCCACAGATTTCAGCTGGTACCACTGCCTCCTTAGCCCACCTCCGTCTTTGTTCCTAGAACCTATTCCCTATAGCTTATAGTGACTGTAGAATTTCAGTAACAAGCAATCATCATTTATATGCAAAGAAACTAAATAGGTACTTTCCTAACACACTCCCACTAATGCAGAGTCTAACAAGGATGCAGAGCACTAGAGCAACAGTAAGCTGCTTACTCATGACATCATGACTGAAGTACTGGTCAGGCAGAGGGAAGCATGTGGCCAAATAACCTAGTGAAGTGTCTGAGGTGGTAAGCTGAGCTCATTCCAAGCAAACACAAAGATAAGCAGTATCATGGTGGGAAATTACAGCATCATAGGATCATAGGAGTTACAAGGTAACTGAACCTCAAGGGCATTTCCACTTGCCATTACTTACCCATAGGCCTTTCCTCTCATTTCACAAAAGGCCAGGCCAATCATACCAGGGGTGAATTTATGAACACCCATTCAGTTGTCCAGCTCCTTTTTTTTAAAATAGTTACATGGCTTAACGTGCATGGGAGTTTGTTCCAGAGAAGGAGTAGCTTTGTGACAAATCTCTCCTTCCTCTCAGTCTTATTTATTTGTTGGACTAGATTTAGATCTCTGGCTCTAATTTTAGTTGGACTGTTTGATTATGAGCTAATGGTAACATTTTATATATTAGTTGTACCTATCTACATAATAGATATGTCCTGAATCATAGGAATATTCTATGAAGAATTGATGCATAGATTATATATATATATATTCTTTATATCTTTCTTATATATATATTCATGAAGGCTGCTAATAGAAATTGTCAATAAGTTTTTCACCCTGGGCAAAATAATGAATGCATTAAGCACTTGATTTTCAAATGAAATCAAGAATGTGATTGGTTAAATAGCAACTCATTGCATTAACTTGATGTATTTAAACTGGATTTTTGTTGTCAGAATCATTAAGTCTGAAGAAGCTTTCATAGTAACGCGAAAGCGCTCACTACGGGTTTATTTGTATGTGGTATATGTAATTAAAGTCTCTTTTGCTTTGGATGGTGTTGCCTCTTGGGGTTTCTTTGGACTGTTTGATATACTGAGGCATAAGAGTTCTTTGGCATTTCAAGATTTCATATATGTCAGAGATGGACTTAATGATGACTAACAGCTTACTATCATATGAAAATTTTGTTAATCAAAAATCCTCATCTGATAAGCAGAAATCTCCTTCCCCTTCCATCTGCTTAACAAAAGGTATAACATCTAAAACTGCACCCAGTTAGCATTTTCCCATTAAACATGCTTTCTGCCTGTTTGTCTTTACTACCCAGTGTTACCTGAACCATTCCACCCTCTCTAAAGATCTGTCTGCTACTTCAAGCACTTCTACAGATCACACTTTTTTTCTCTGTTCCTTACCTTTAGGTGATTGTTTTCTGTTACTGTAACAACTGCTGAGGACAGGCGCAACCCGCTCCATTTGCCCTCTGTTTCACTCCGGGGTCACTCCACTCCCCTACCCTACCCCCATTGCCCCACTTCCTCTAGATTTATACTTCCTGTAGCTCCACCCTCTAGATTCCCAGACCAATAAAATACTCCCTGCTCTGTTACTGTAGCTCAACCCTCTAGATTTCCAGACCAATTACATCTGCCTAGCTCTGTTACTATCCCCTTCCTATCCTGCCTGCATCTCTTCACCTTCTTAATACCGCTCAATGCCTATTCTTCATTCTTAATTTCTCCATTCATACCCACTTTTTCTCCCAATATAATAATGTACCACATATCACACCTCTCATCATTCTTACTCATCCTAACTTCTTTACTACTACTATTATCTTTGTCCACTTCTCTTCACTCTAGGCCAAATATTTCACCCCCACAATCCACAACACTAATCACCACTTCACAAGTCAACCTATATACTTACTCCAACATCTCTCAATCCCTATTAACAAATAACACCCTATGTTTAGCCAAATCATCCCTCACCACCTCCACCACTAAACTTAAATTAACACTACACTATGGTCAATTACCATCACTAAAACATCACCAACCACACACTCTACTTGTGGAGATAAACACCCCAACTCTGGACCTGATAACTTATCCAAAACTACCCATACCCCTAAAGACTGTGATTTATACTTTGTAACTATCAATGCCCAAAGTATCTGCAACAAAATTACAGAATTCCAGTTTTGGCTTAGTCACCACTCTCCTGACATAATAGCAATAACAGAAACCTGGCTCAAAGCACATATATTGGACTCTGAAATCCTTCCACCTGGCTACAACATTATTCGTAAAGATAGGGTCCAAAAAAAGGAGAGGGCATAGCCCTAATATATAAAGACTCCCTAACAATAAATGTACATCCAGTGCCAGTCCCCATTTTCAATTCCCTGGAAATCTTAATAGCATCCCTACTTATAAACCTCAACAAGCAACTATATATTGTCACCATCTATATTTCCTCCAGTCATAACATCCCACACTTAGAAGACCTCCTAGAATGGATTAACCACACTATCCCCCAATAAACCATCATTCTAGGAGAAACCAACATCAGCTGGCATAGCCTAACCTCTAAATCTCCTAACATCAGCATTAATCTCCATAGTTTTACACAACTTATCTCAGAGCCTACATGGGCACTAAATACCCGAGCCAAAGCTATACTAGATTTGATCCTAGTATCCCTCCCCCACTACTACACCAATACCGGCAACCTCCTTAACACCCTAAGTGACCACCTACCTGCTTACACCCACAGAACCCATTTACACATCCCCAAACCTCACACATATAAATCAACCAGGAACCTTGTCTACTTTAACCAAAAAACATTTATAACTACCCTTCAGATTCACAACTGGTCCCCATTAAAATCACTGCCCTTAGATTGAGGCTGTACAATACTTTAACATCACCTTTCTGAACACACTAAACAGCCTAGCACCTCTACATATTAAACGCTCAAAACCAAACCATGCCCCCTGGTTGACAAAGCATACCAAACAAACCCTTATTTCCAGAAACAAAGCTTGGAAAACTTGGAAAAAATGTAGGACCATAGAAAATAAACAAAATTACAAAAAACTTAGAAATACAGCAAAGAAACGTATCATAACTGTTGAGAAATCCTACTTCTCCTCTAAACTCTCCTTACAAAATACCAACCCAAAACAATTCTGGAACTTAGTATCCTCCCTTCTGAATCCTGATAACATCCAAAATCCTTCACCTGCACCCAACAAAACCCCTCTCCAGATCACCCAAATGTTCAATAACCATTTTATTGACACCATTCAAAAACTAATCATGGACCCACCCTCAAAAAAAATTCCCACCTCTAGCACTACCACAATAGACCCCCTATTCCCCATAAATAATTCTCCACTTAATTCACCTTTCTTATTCCACCCATATCCACATCCTTTGTTCAAAGATTTCTAATTAAATTAAAACCCTGCTCACCCTCAGCCGATAACCTACCACTAGAATGCTTACAACTAGCAGCCAAGAAGATTGCCTATCCAGTCAGCATTCTTATCAGCCACTCCATTACTGAATTACCCCACTTCACAAAAGAGGTTCACAAAAGAGGTATTGCCCACGATCTCTCAAACTACCGGTCCATCTCTATCCTCTCCCCACTATCAAAAATCCTAGAAAAATGTATTCAAACCCAGCTACTCAATCACCTCGTCAAAAATAACCTCTTATCTCCCACTCAGCATGGTTTTTGCCCAGGCCATAGTACTACCTCAGCCCTACTCTCCTTTACTGACATAGTAAACAAAGCTTTTGACACTGGCTTATCCACTTCTGTACTCCTGCTTGACTTTTCAAAAGTTTTCGACACTGTATCTCACCCTAAGCTTTTACAACACCTACGGAAACACGGCTGCTCCCAAACTGTAATAACATGTTTTTTCTCCTACCTAAACAACAGACAACAATCAGTCAGATGGCAAAACCAACTATCTGATTTCTTAGTAAACAACACAGGTGTCACACAAGGATCCATATTAGGACCTCTACTTTTTAATATTTTCATTAATGATCTAAATAAAGCCTCCCAAGACAGCATACTAATTCAGTATGCAGATGATTCAGCTCTCATCTCCTCCTCACAAGATTTTGCCAACCTACAGAAAATAACCCAAGACGCTTTCTCCTCTATAGAAAATTGGCTGAATGACTCTCAATTAATGCTTAACCCAAAAAAAAAAACTGTTTTATATCTATCTATATATATATATATATATATATATATATATATATATATATATATATATATACATACATACATATATCTTACATATATACCCCTATTCAATCCCTTTGCTCTTCTGAGAAAACCCTATTAAGTGTAGCCAAACCCAACAAGAGTGCAGGACAATCCCTATACTCTTACAAAATATCCAAACTATGGAATACGCTCCAATCCATTATTACCCAACTAGACTCCCTAAAGCCCTTTAAAGCTGCACTAAAAAACTACTTGTTACAAAATCCAAGCTGTACATGAGTACATGAGATATACAATGTAAACCCCCTTAATTACATAACTCATTAAACAAGAATCCTACCTTGTAACACCTCTCATTTTCTTTCTACTCAAGTGACTAGAAGACCTTATGATATTCCATCACAATGTACATAATTTACTGCATTGTACTTTTTAACTATAATTTGAGGCTTGCTGATTTATGTATATAAGATCTGTTTGCAATTATGTACTTTCTGTTTTATTCACTTGTTTTATTCTGTTTTTTTTTTTTTTTCTAAGCTGTGGAGCCTTTTCTCCCCAGATCTGTAATCAAATTGTATAAGTTTTTGTTGTTTGTTAACTGTGGATATTTTCTCCCTGGGCCACCACTGAAAATGGGTCTTGTGCCCAGTGGACTTTCTCAGTCAACAAATGCCAATAAATAAATAAATCCAAGATGTAGATGCTGAACATCAGAGGTCTCAGCACAGAACCCCGAGGAACTTCACTGGTCACCCTCATGCTCTTTGAGGATGCATGCCCTATTCTTACTGTGTGAGTCCTGTCTTTAAGCCAGTTGACTATCCATCTAATGACATATAAGTCAGTTTAGAGCTCTTCCAATTTACTTATTATATTTGCATGTGATATGGTATAAAATGCCTTGGTGTGGTCACGTACACTGTGTGGACAGCTTGTCCACAGGTTATAGCCTAAGTAACTCTCTCAAAGAAGTTTACAAAATTCATTGGACAGTATCTACCTTCAAAAAAGCCAAACTGATGAGTGCTGAGTCTAATAAGATTTTTGATATCATAATTAATTAGGTCAGTTATAATATTTTCCATGCCTGTGCATATAAGATTCATTAAGATGATGGGGCTCCAATTCCTGGGGTCTGTGGTTGAGGCCACCTTTGTGGAGTAGCATCTCAACAGCTATGTGTCATTCCTGTAGAACAAACCCATCGGCTAGGCTCAGGTTGAAGAGGTTGAGGACTGGGTCTGTCAGTGCTTACTTAGTGCTGCTAATTAAGCAACCATTTATGTTGTCAAGCCACATGGATGAGGTATTCTTCATTTTGGAGAGTACCTTCATTACATACTCTTTCATTATGGTTGGTGGCTTGACTACTTCAAGGAAAAGTCATTTTGCAATACATGTCTCTGGGGTGAAGTTGGCACTGAGTTTATAAGGCAGTATGTTGGTAATATCGGGATGGATTGGAATAGTTGGCACCATTATAAATAACCTCAGAGCAATGTTAAGTGCTATTTCTTATTTTTCTGACATAACAAAAGAAAGATTTGAAGTTGTCGTTGGCTTCTATAGTTAATCTGAGTTCGTGGGATGTGTTTATTTTTCTTATCTCCTTTTTTATTTTCTTAGCTAGTTGTTTGATGTTCTCCTTAATTTAGGTATAATTTCTTCTGCTGTATAACATGTTCATAACCAGAAGTTTAAAAAGGTTACTAAAAATCATGTGACTAGGACACAACCAATGACAGTAAAGAAAAAAATGGGTGTTTCCTTAAAGATACAAGATAAAAATGTTGTAGTGTGAAAAAGACTTATTTGAAGTAAAATAATACCAAATGACAGAAAATGATTTGATATATAAAACTTCTTTAATAAAACGTCTGAGCTAGTAAAAACATGTTATATTTACAGGCTCATTCAGTCCAGGATGGTGGTTGACTCTCAGTTTAATCTGCCGTAAAGATTCATGGCATTCTAAAATAACATAACAGTTTCCAGAAAAGTCATCGCAGCAAACAAAATTGAGTGCAAAAAAAGAAAATGTTCTGAAGTTCGGGCAACTTGTATAATGTTTAACTAGTGCATTGTTTTGCTCTTTATTTTTAATTGCTAATATGTGTTCATAAATTCTTGGGAAAGTCTTCTGACAGTCTTCAAAACATAGAAACTAGGACAAGATTCGCACATAGTCAGGTAAACAACACCTTTTGAGTACAGTCGTATTTGTTCTTAGCCCAAATGTCTAAACTGAGGGATTTGACATGTACATTGAAGGAACTGAACTGCAAATGTATTGCCATTGCTTGCATTTCCACAGTTATAAGTCCCTAATGTAGTGGGTCTCAAAGAACAGGAAGACTTGTGGCTTTTCAAGAGAGATTTTATATTATTAGACCTCTTCTTATAGGTTATTAAGGGTTCACCTAGACTTTTGACTAAATCAGAGTTGCCTACAATAATCTTCCAGTTGTCTGTTAAAATGTTTCTAATCAATAACATATTAAATGAAATGGGAATGGTCAACCAGTATAGAATGAGACGTCCTATTGCTTAGAAACCAGAAGGCTAGACCTATCTTGCACAAGAATTTTGCTGCACTTTCACTGGATGGAAGTGGCACACCCCCTATTTCACAGAACAATGTTACTCATTACAGGAGAGCTTTCTCATTTCAGTTATGTCTTTGATTAAAAGCATTTTATCAGACAACTGGAGGATTATTTTCAGCGACTCCAATTTAGCCAAAATTCTAGTCGACCAACCTTTATTCACCTACAAGAGGTCTCACAACGTAAAATCTCTCTTGGAAAGCCACAAGTGTTTATGTTCGGGAAATGCAAGGAATGCCAGTACATCTGCAATTCATCCAATGTACATGTCAAGTCCCTCACTTTAGACATTTGGACTAAGAACAAATATGATTGTAACTCAAAATGTGTTGTTTACCTGGCTATGTGTGAATCTTGACCTAGTTTCTGTTAGGAAGACTGTCAGAAGGCTTTCTCCAAGAATTTACTGACACGTTAGCAATTTTATTTATTTATTTATTATTTATTTATTTATTTTATTTCCAGTTTGATTACCGGGGAAGTCCACTGGGCCCAGAGAGCCCATTTTCAGTGGAGGCCCGGGGAGAAAAGCTCCATGAAACAGATTACAGTAAAGATAGCAGTTCAATAAAAATAAAAGTACAAGTACAATTAAAAATAAAGACCAAAACAACGCTCTACCTAAACATTCTACAATTTTCCCAAACTTCAGAAAATTTTCTTCTTTTTTTGTGCTCGATTCTGTTTGCCTTGATGACTTTTCTGGGAACTATAATGTTATTTTAGAACACCATGAATTTTTATGGCAGATTAAACTGATAGCCTACCACCATCCTGGACTTAATGAGACTGCAAATATAAAATGTTTTTTACCAGCTCAGAAGTTTTATTGAAGAAGTTTTACATATTACATAATTTTTTTGTCATCTGGTATCATTTTACATCAAACAAGTCTTTTTTAGACTGCAACATTTTTATCTTGTATCTTTAAGGAAACACCCATTTTTTCCTTTATTGTCATTGGTTGTGTTCTAGTCAAGTTTTTTAGTACCCTTTTTAAACTGCTGGTTATGTACATGTTTTAGTTTCTGAAGAAGTTCTTTGTCATTTATTAAAAAATGAAAATGCTAACTGTCCAAGACTCTGTCCTGGTGGTTAACAGTACAACCTTTGTTTGGTTTGGTGCTTTTTTGTTCTACACCACTGTTTGGATGGAGTTTCTTCTTTTTTATTACTTAGTTTATTAATACTTGAGAACCATGGCACTGGTTTCCTTTTACCCTCTCCATTTACATGGATTTACTTGGGACTGCCAATTTAATATGTTTGTCCGTGTGCAAGTCGAACCTTTCAGTATAACTCTTTTCAGTATCAATTATTATTATTATGAGTAATATCATTATACTTGAATTTAGAGACTTCATCATAGAATTGTAGAAGAAGATATTACATTTATGTCTTTGAATTCTGTGATATTTGTTTCTGACAGTTTAGAGATTCTGATGAAGAAGGTCGCTAGTTTGTAGTCTGATTTGACCAGTGAGGGTGGACACCTTGAGGATCATGCATAAATAATATAAGTTTGTTAAGACTAGGTTAAGTATATTCTGTTCGATAGCAGATTCTTTAACAATTTTGTCTGGGGGAGGGAGGGCTGTTTATAAAAGTCTAAGAATTTCTGAGCATATCCTATGTTGGTGGTATAGGTCTCCTTGTTAATCATAAGGTAGTTAGAATCACGTAGGATAATGGTGTTCTTACTTTTGAGTAGTTCATTCAGAATAGTTAGGAATGTTGTGTAATTCTCTGAAGACATGGAGTGGATTCTGTAGCATGCTATGAACTGATCTTATTTAGAGTGATTTGTACACCTGTAAGCTTCACTTGCAGGTCTCTAGGTATCTGTCACAAGGTAATGTAGTCTTTAACAAATAAAGACACACCACCATAGTTTTCATTAAGTTTAAACAAGTGGTAAGTACAAAAGCCTACCATTGCAGGACTGTTCTCTAAGCATGTAAACCAGGTTTCTGTAACATCGCATACATGGGTGTGCCCAAATGTAGGATGGCCTCAAGTTCCAGTAGTTTGTTGTTTAGACTTCTAGCATTAAGTAGAACCACCTTGATATGCTACAATGGTTGATTTATTTTGGAAGTTGGATAGGGAGGTTCATCAGTTGGACATTGCCTAAGAGCACAATGAGGTCTGCTAAAGCTTTATTTGGTTTGCAGAAACCTTGAAATAAAAACAACAGGTCATTCCTGGCAAAGTAAGAATGGTTGTCAAGCATCTCATCCATTGCTGAAATATACTGGATCCTTCTAGAAGGACAACAAGTGTTTAGCCAATTATTAAAGCCAACCATATTTTATTTATACCTTGACATCATTTTTGGTGATGGAAAATGTCAGGTCTTTCCTGCATTTGTGACATGCGTTGAGAGCTCTGAAATCTCTCTCTCTCTCTCTCTCTCTCTCTATATATATATATATATATATATATATATATATATATATATATATATATATATATATATATATGTCTCTTTACATCCCTCCAGGTTCTACATGCCAGTTCATTAACCCCAATATGGTCCACCACCATCCGTACACATAGTTGTCTGTTTTAAGGGTCCTGAGGCCCCTTATAGAATACACAATCTAGGTGCCTGAGAGACAGCTCACTGTCACCCTGTTTTTCATCCACCCTCATGAGTACAGAATCCATGTGCCTAACCAATGAACTACCTATGACTAGTACATTTTTATTTGATTGCTTAGATATAATTGGCCTGGTATGTGCTATTTCATGGTGACCTTCTCATCCATTGCAACGTAGGTAAGGATTTTTTCAGTACCTCAGTGCAGATTGTGGTGTAAGTGAGTGATGTTCACAGGATGGGTTTGATTGTGGGAATGTGGCCTTGAATTTGGCTTGATGCTTAACATCTCTCACAAACAGACAGCAATGATTTATGTAAATCGTCATTGCCTGTAAACATCAGACAATTCTTACATTGCCTTTGTTTACCAAGTGCTATGTGGCTTTCAACAAAGGGTAGACTGCTTTGTTGAAATTCCATTTTGACCAAGGGTGAGAGGTATGTTCAGGAAGAATAAGTGAATATAATAATGTTTCAGTTCCTAGGTTAAAATATTTATTCAGAAAAAAAACAGTAAATGAAGATTAATCGATGTTTTGAGCACTGAGTTAACCATGCACATATTAGCCTACCTATAAGGTCAGTTTGGTGGGGGGATAGGAGAATTAATAGCATTTTGGCTTTTAGTTAAGGTATTGATCTGGGGTAAACTAATACATATAGATAGAGCACTAAAACTATGTAGGCATTAAGCAATTTGGTCTAGATTGACTATGAGATCAGCTTTACATATGCTACAATGTCCTGCTGCTTAGCTCTGTGATTAATACAGTTATAACTAGGAGGTGGAGTTAGTAAGGCTCCTAAGAGAGAGAGAATTTGAAAATGAGAGTACCTGCTGCCATTGAATACATTGTTGTACAGCACTGCACTAAGCACCATCACTCAACATTTAAGCTTAGGGGAAAAAGTGAAAGAACCAATAAAAAAGCAGTTAGAACGCCAGTCAATAATGTCCACCAATCAGAAGCAACATCAAATTACTCTCTGCCACAGAATAACCACTACTATTCTCAGCTAGTTTAGACTCTAACTTTAAAAAAAATAAAACTGTACTTTAGTATAAGATTAAACTGTAAAATTGTGTGTAGGGGTGGAAAGTTACATGGAAAACACATTTATTAGCATAATGGAGATGGTGTATAATAAATTAACAAAGGAGAACACTCTGTATAACAAAATAGAGAATCTATTTTATAACACAAACAACCAGGTGACTAAAATGCACAGAATAAATTATTTTAACTGAAAATGTTATTTAATTCAAAAAGTGGTAAAAATGTAAACTCACAGGAAGAAGAACTCTTACATTAACTAGATGGGGGTGAACTCTGTTACTTTAACAGATAGGCAATTGTTCAAGACCCAAAGCCAGAAACTATAGACAAACTGTAAAAATGTTATAATATTCTATAACATAAGCACAAAAGTATAAAAATTGCCAAAATGAATGTAAGTGCAACAAAAATGAAGTACTTTTACTGGAATTTAAAGCTGAAAATGCCAGAAAAAAATTCTGTTAGCATATGTGCTTCAGCTCACCCACCTGCAGTCTTGAGAAGAAACACAGGTAAATGTCTATAAGCAGTGTTAAGCTGAGAAGGAAAAAGTGAAAGAGCCAATAAGAAGGAAATTAGAACTCCAGCCAATAACATCCCCCTCAGAAATAGAAGCAAATTATTCCCTGCCTCCAAATAACCATTACTGCTCTCAGCAAATTTATATCCTGACTAGAAAATCAACAGAAACTGCACTTTAGTGTAAAACTAAACTGTAAAGTGGGAAAAAGAGGGGGAGGTGACAGGAAAAAAAACATTTATTAGCAAAACACAGATGCTATCTGATGAATTAACAAAGGAGGACACTAAGTGTAGCAAAATGGAGGGAACATATGTCTTAGAAATACTCTGTCACAGATAGAAGAGGAAAATATATACATGTTACAATCAAACACCAGGCTAAATTATGTTGTGTAGTTTGAAAAGGCAGTAGCAAAGCCAACTAAATGGTTAATTTGCCAAGTGAGTAGACCACAGATATGTCACCTTTATGGCTGCAAAATGTTGTAATGACAATAGCATGATTGTTCATCCTACCATAATAGTTAGAAAAAGTCATAGAAATTCAGTAAATGATTTTAGTAAATCTTTCATACTGAAGCATAACTGCCAAAAACATTCCTAAGGGGTTAAAGTTACAAAGGACATTGGTGAGACTGCATAGAATATTGTATTATATTCAGTTCTGTAGCCCATACCAGAGTAATTAGTCTGGACTAGAATATGAAATACAGTGTGTCTAAATTGGCAAGGGCAATGAAGAGGCATGATATTGATTCACCTCAGCCTTGAACATTGATGACTGATTCATCAAGGCTACTTAATTGAAACTACTTAAACTAATACGGACAATGTTACCCCCAAATGTCACCATGCAATTTCACTGATGGCAATAGCAACATCTGAGGTAAAATAATATGATATGGGGAATGTGGAAGCAAAGCCTGCAGAGGATTTTGCTTTTAGTATAAAAACATGTATGATATGGTATGTGTGTTTGTGTTTTTTTTCATGTGCATGGTATGGTACAGTTATGAAGTATATCTGCAATTCAGTGACGTTTCCATGTTCATTATAAGGGACTCATTAGAGTAGATTTTGATGAAGCAGTTATCAAAGAGACTCACATGACTAAGCAGAGAATATTGCATTCATAAAAATGTTTTGAATATTGAGAATGTATAGTATTAATTGAAATAATTTGACAATGGACTCCACACATTATCAGTTAATTGTATTTCCAATATCATGTTGATGTCAGATTGTAGAAAGGAGAGATTAGAATCACCCATATAAGATGTTTATTGTACTCCTACAAAAGAACATTTATTGTTCCCCTAGAAAAGGAATCGCTGTGGAGTATGATACAACTTTTGTATATAAAGTACAATTTAAACATTGAAAAAGTACATTTCTGTTAGCTAAGCATAATGCCCAAGCAAGCCTCTAGCACAGCTGTCTAAGTTTCCATAGTCAAGCTGTGAGCTCTGGTCTGTATGATTGCTTTTATTCTTTAACTAGTATAGAGGGCTTGCACTGCAAAATGTTGTAATGATAACAGTATGATTGTTCATCCTACCATAATAGTTAGAAAAAGTCATATAAATTCAGTAAATGATTTTAGTAAAACTTTCATATTGAAGCACCAACTGCCAGAAAATTGTTAAGTTATTGAAGCTAATGAACATGCATTAACATATGGCACAGTAAAATAAAACATGTATAACTATGTAGAATGCATCCTGCTTTTTATGATGGTAATATTTTCAAGTTACTGAAATAAAAGACAACATAAAACATGTGAGTGCACTTTACGAATGCCCTTTTTACAACATGAAATTGTAATAGTGTTTGCTGCATCAGCTGTAATATTTTCAATTCGGTGTTGCTGACACACAGTATCAGTATCAATAAGAAAATAATATCAAATTAAATTAACATAAAACTACTAATCTGTTAATATTATATTCACTTACCCACCATGCACATATACTCACTTAACAATCAATACTGTAATTACACATGTTCAGAAATGAACAAAAGCTCTTACACACACACACACACACACACACACACACACACACACACACACACACACACACACACACACACACACACACACACACACACACACACACACACACATATATATATGTATATAGTAATTCATGCTAATACAAACACCACAATTATATTAACAACTACTTTAGACCATCATGATTTGATGCACCCTTTGTTTTTAAGATAACCAATTCTTCCTCTTTAACTCAAAAAAGTCTATAATTTTCTTTCTGTACATTTGTTTACATAAACCCGCCAGGTTTGATAAGAAAATAAAAATGTTTATACTGTTTAGAGTTCCAGAGCCATCTGAATGTGTTTCCATACTTCCACTGTTTAAAAAAGCACAACAAAATTCACCACCCTCCTCTCAAGCCAAAATTACGTAATGGACCCGAACCATGTCAGACACAGTACAATAGTAAAACACAGCTCTGTGTCTCTACTCACCTTCATGCATTATTTTAATGTGTAAAATGTATGGTGCTCTGTCAAGAATAGTTGCATTTTTTATCTCTTGATCTGTTAACACCTAACTTGGGTAGTTGTTCCTAAATTCATGAATTCATATGCTTTCCTTGGAAGCCAGTAGTCACTGGGGCAGCAGAAACCCAAGCTGCCAACTGACCCACCTCCAACTATGAATTATTATTAATGTAACAACATATACTATTTATAGTGTAAACGTGGAAATATACAATGGGATTCAAAAAACAATAATGTGCTTAGCTCACCAAATTGTATAAAAAACATAAGCACTGTTCAAATATAAGATGTCAAACAATTATGACTGTAGAGAAATAGACTGTGAATGATACAGAGTGAAATAGCTTGCATGGAGTACATAATGTGGGATATCCTGCTTGCATTAACTAAGTATATAGTATTTGTGTTTTACAGTAGTGTAAGAGATATGAGAAGACACAGGCTCAGCATATGCACATGCACTGTGTGAGGCATATGAATGTCTACAGCATGTAACACATTAGTCCTTACCCAACATACTAATGTAACTGCAGTGCTTTATATAACAGCATATCAAAGGACCTAACACCATGCTATCCTGTAATGATATATACATGCACTGTGTGAGACAAATGAATGCCTACACCAAGTAACATATTAGTCTTTAGCCAACATATTAGTGTAACTGCAGGGCTATATGTAATCACATATCAAATGACCTAATATCATGAATACCAAAATAACATGAATTGCATACACATTAATAGCAATGTGTGCAATAACAATAATAAAATAATACAAGAAACCAATTCCATACAAAAGTATAACAAAAAAGACTATCCCTCTGAACAAGTTAAGTTCCTGAGTGAGTTGTTTATTTCTGTCCAGTCTCATCTTTCAGTTTATATTATTCTTGCATCTGTAAGGCAGTGTCTGTAGACATAGGGGAGGTACCAGCACAGGAAGGCTCACGCACCTGAGCATATTTTGCAAATGATGCTCTTGCAGTGCTGCTGTCCTTCTTGCACTTGTTGGGCCACAAAGGTTCTGGTTGATGGTGCTGACTTATCACCAAAAGGAGCCAGCTAATCAGGAGGGTCCATGTTGGGGCTTGATCATGGCCACTCGCTCAGCATCCTGGCAAAACCTTCTTTTCAACAACAGTCTGAACCATACCATGGTCCACAGTTTTTTACACATCCAGCATAGCTATATAGAAGGTCAATGACCACTGCAGATCTGTATTGCAATCTGCTAAATAAGATCATAGGAGTTGAACTCTTGGCTGATTACTGACACCTCTTGATGAGTCCACTCACTCTCTTTTCTTGCATCAAGCTGTTGACATCCTTTTCAGACACCTGGTAGACTACACCCAGCAAATACTGCTGTATTGCAGCCCTCCTTCAGCATTCCTTTCCTCTTCCTGACAGCCAGAAACCTTCTCCTCCTTTTGATCTGAAAGAGACATCAGTATCAAAGCTTGCATACCACAAATAAAACTGAACCTGACATTTGCAGCAGTATCACAAGTCTAACATATATTTACATACATCATAAGATATAATTCCAGGCTTTAAAAAGTACCCATATTATATAAATATATATATATATATATATATATATATATATATATATATATATATATATATATATATATATACAGTAAATTGCATGTCAGGTATTTCAACACTGATCATGGTGTTGTACCACACACAGATATCTAATAAGTACACAGCACATTGAAATGTCATATCTGAGAAGCTCACAGAAGATTGCCAAAGGCAATTATCGCATCAACTGGACACATTTAGTGTTGTGCAAAAGTCAAGATGCACATATGTTATGCATGGTTTATGACACCTATATAGCGCACATAGGTGGGAAGCCACATAACCCCCTATGAGCAAGTATGCAGAGATAAACAATAGTAAATGCACGTGCAGTGGTACATTTATCCTGCACAGTAAGCAGTAGTGCAGATTTAGGTACACATCATAGAAAGTAGCAGACTCCAAATCCGACTTCAGACCAGTGACAAGTGGTGTACCACTGGGCTCAGTCCTAGGTCCTCTCCTGTTTGGTATCTACTTATCTGAAGTACAGGCTAACACAGAAGGTCTTTGGCTAATGAAGTTCACAGATGACAGCAAACTAGGAGCCATATTCGAAACTCCTAACGATGTGGACATCCTACAAAAGGGCCTCACTGAGACAGATGCCAGATGTCAAAGCCATGGCCTCAAGCTCAATGCCAAAAAGTGCATTGTCATCCCATTTGGTAAAAACTCTATACCCATGAACTACAACATAGGCGGTAGTATACTTAACACCAAGAGTGTGATAAGAGACCTTGGGACACAGGTGGACAGTAGTCTCTCCTTTGATAATCACATCGCCACAGTAGTCAGGAAATCCTTCTACCTGGCACACCTCATCACAAAAGGTTTCTCATCCAGAAAAAAAGAGGTCATTGTTCCCCTCTACTCATCACTCATTAGACCCATTATAGAGTACAATGCCCCTTTTGGTATGTACCTCACAAGACATCTACAACAACTGGAAAGTCCACAGAAATACCTCACAAAGAGGATTACCAGCCTCAAACAGATGTCCTACGCAGACCGTCTGAAAAAACTCCAGCTTTACTCCATCACATATCGCCTACTCAGAGGTGATCTCTGCCTAACATACAAAGCTATGTCAAACCCAGAGCTGTTGGACATGCTACACTTAAAGAAATCCCAATCCCTCCGAGCTACACGCTCTAGGGACCTAAACTTTGTCACCACAATAAACAGAACATGCCAGAGGGATAGATTTCTGTCCCAGAGATTTCCCATACTCTGGAATAAACTACCTATCTATATCAAACAAAGCTCCTCATTAGCACTCTTCAAGAAAAATCTTGATGACTGGATGGGAAATAGGAAATTCACCCCGGGGATCATCTCTGTGGCTCTGCTCGACAGTGGCACAGGAAAATAATTTTCTTTGGTGGCAAAAGCCAGGGTACCTTTTTTGGCTGGGCTTGTATAGGCCCCAGGGCCGATAGCCTAGTACCTATAGCCTAGTACCTACCTATGAACCTATGAATATAATACATGTCTTTCATATATCTGGACAAAAGCTGTATGCACAGCATCCTACATTTGCATTAAAATGATGCAAAGCTACAAATCTTCATCTACAGAACACAGATAAGTTTCGAAGGATATAGCAACCCAATGTCATAAATTTGCACATTGTAATTCATCCTCATCTTTCCTCCCCTAAAAGTAGTAATAAGAAGGTGCAAATATTCCAAAATTATGTCTTCTATTTCCTTACAAACTATAAAATATTACCATGAAAACGCTATTTGTCAATGAGTGCTCAATTTCCGTACATGTTATGAATATGTCTGCGATACACACATTAGTTCATTAGAGAAATCTTGATGTGATGGCCTTTAACTGCAGTAATGTGTTAAATACATACTCTGAAACAAATAATGGCTTATGAGTACACTGCGTATACCTGGCTAGCTCCTTGAAATACACAAACTAAAGGAAAAAATAGCCTACAGTAGTATTGTTGATGCCTGACTACATATTCCAGAAACACTAGTAGGTGCACAATCTACTTCTAAAGAATATCAACAGAGACCACTGAAATTATACTGTGCATATGTCAGCTTATTCATTGTAATGAACACCACTGCATGTACAACTGTTGGGAAAGCTGTGATTATACTGTGCAAGTACAAGATCATGCATGACAATGACACCACTGAGCACCCAATGAGTACTTACATAGACTACTGAATATAACAAGCCACGGTTCCCTTAAGCCAAACACAACACACAAACGCAAAGGCATCACATTCTAAGAGTGTGAGCCAGCCACTATTTCCATAATTCATAATGCCGATATTTCTCTGTCACTGGTTCTATGTTTGGAAAAGGAAAAAAAAACATTTAAAGAAACCCAGCACTGTTTTGTATCAGAAAGCCTGTCTGATAACAATGCTATCATGTCTGTGCTTACCCATTTCTGAAAGTGGATGGGCTTTCTCCCTCTCTTGCAGAATGCACAGTCTCTCAGAGTCCATCCAGGCTAGGTTAGATCATTTCTCCTACACATCTTACAAGTTTGGAGTATCTACACCACATTCATTTTGGAGCACCTGACCTGTAGCAAGATCTGTATACAGTTGCCTTCTAGAGGCACACCCCAAATGTGTTGGTCAGTATAATGAAATCACTGACCTATAAATGTGTACAGTGGTGGGTTTATTTTATTTATTTGCATTTGTTGACTGGGGTAGTACACTGCTCTCCATGGACAATTTTCAGACTCAGCCTGGGAGCTGTGTCTGGTTAAGTGACTTACTCAGACTCACACAAGCAGTGGAGGCTGAAGAAATCAAATCCTGGACAACTGGACCACATAAAATACCTCATTACCAGCTCCTTAACCCTGAGCATCAACTGTCAGATTATAATAGGTGTGAAATGAGTGGCCACCCAGGGCCCACAGCTTCAGGGGGGCGCATTGCCAACCAACAAAACAAATTATTCCTTTCCATTCTAGCTTATAATGCATCTTTAAGTCTATTTCTTCCCTATGGGCCATGGACTAGAAAGTAGGAAGTGCAAACTCTTCCCCCTCATAGCCAAAAGCAGTAGTATCAAGAAGATGGTAATGAGAAGTCTGCAACTGGGAACAACACAACACATCAAGAACTCGGAAAAAGGCTGCCTGCCTGATTTGACTGAATTTGAAAAAAATTGCTGCCTGCTTTGAATTGAATTCCTTCTGCAGATGTAAGCACAAGACTGTAAGTAAGCAGGTGTGTGTGTGTGTGTGTGTGTGTGTGTGTGTGTGTGTGTGTGTGTGTGTGTGTGTGTGTGTGTGTGTGTGTGTGTGTGTGATTGTGTGCACATGCATGTGTGTCTGTGTCGGTCAGTACATGGACAGAAGGGGAGCTATGGCAAACATTGCTTGTTTTATTTAAGTAACTGAGGGTATCAAAAGACTATACTGTCAATCTGATGTCTGGGAGTTCTTTGCACTAGAATAGGAGAAGTTAGAAAGACTATCTTTAACTTGGTCAGAGTGACTGTCTTGATAATTGAGAATGCTTGTGATGAGCCAAGAGGGGTTGACAGCAGCTTATCAAGTAGTAGTGCCACTGTAGGAATCTTTTCATGACCCCTGTGTAAGTCACTAGACCAGCAAAGCACAACATGAGGCAGAAGGAACTGCATGAACTGAGAAGTGCTCAGTCATAGTAACTCAAGAGAACCCATCACTATTTTGCTTACTGTATTATTATGCTAAGTATAGAGGATCTGCAGTATTAGCCTTAAAGTCAGTAGGATTCGAGTATTTATTTATATACAATCGGGCAGTGGTAATGCAATTTGCGTTTTTAGGGGAACAATATGAAGCTGACTGATATGACTAACAGACCCTACCTGTATTCCTGATGGAAATAGGTGTTATTATTCCTAACAGCAATCAGTTCTGCAGCTTATCGACATTAGAATGATGGTCTATGTGTACATGTTCATGTGTACATGTATGTATATACGTGCATGTGAAAACACATGTGCATGTGTCTGCCTGTCTGTGTGTATATATGCATGTGTGTATAAGTAAGTACCTGTGTATGTGTGTGTGTGTGTGTGTGTGTGTGTGTGTGTGTGTGTGTGTGTGTGTGTGTGTGTGTGTGTGTGTGTGTAAGTTTTTGCATTTGTGTTGTTTGTTTGTATGTTAACAAGATAATGCTAGATCAAGTCCTAAATAAGATCTGACACTTATGCCAAGTGTATAGGGAAGGGCTCATTTTTCTTTTTATAAGTGATATATACAGCCACCCATTTCCAAGACTTCTTGATATTATAGATTCTGTACCTCATATTTTTCTTTAAATATTTACCTAAGACTTATGTGAGATGATAAGATGAATGTGGGTATTTTGTCTACCTAATCATTTATTAGCATGGGTCAGACTGTGTTCATGCCACTTAATATTCTGGAAATGAAAACTTTCCATATTTGCCCTAGAATATGTTCAAATTCAGCAGTGTACAGACAATAGATGAGAAAGAACTACAGAGTATTTATAAAAATGAGTAATTTTATTACAAAGAAAGCATAGCGAATGTTTTATTAGAGGCCAATGAGAAATACCTATAAAACTACCTAATCTTTGCACAGCCATTGCAGCTGTATCAAAAGTAGCTATAACTGTTAAACAAGACTGCACACATAAAGGAAGAAAATCACATTCAAATCAAAATTACATTTATTGTTCAGGAAAAAGGATGCCATAATTTCTCAGTTGATGTACTTTTTATCTAGCTATGGTTACATTTATTGAATGTTAATAAAAAGAGGATTTACACTATGCTGCAGCTATTAGAATGGCAAAAAGGAATTAGATCCAACAAAAAGTCATATCAAGGAAACTCTGAAATGTAATCATTTACTATATGAATAAAAAGTCACTTACCTAAGGGGGCCAAAATTAACAGAGGGCACTGATGAAAGTATTTGTTTTGTGAGCTGCACACACATTCCAAATGTTTACATCTTTAAACAGGTGCATGCTAATATGGCAAAATAAACTAACAAGGATGTGATAAGAAAGAAAGAAAGAAAGAAAGAAAGAAAGAAAGAAAGAAAGAAAGAAAGAAAGAAAAGCAACTGAACCTGTTTAAGGTTTTTAACTTTCAAAAGAAAATTACCACTTCTGGGATTCGTATGAAGTGGTAATGTTCAATGTGGCAGCTACACAAACTGTGGCAGAGCTAATCAGACATGTCTTGGGCAGACAGTGCCTACACACTGAGGATGGATTCATACCCCAGAATCCACTTCAAGTCCCCTTTATATGAGTCATGCTAGACATAGGAAAAATCATTTCTTTTTGTTTTATTTTTACTTCCATATGCTTAAAATGGAAGCAGTGTAAGTTATAGGCATCTTGCTCAGCTTCTGGAACCTATTTTCATTTTACTGTTTTATTTGAATTACTCGACTTTTGTTCTAAGATCAGCTTTTACCTCTTTAACAGTAGTCATAAATGCTTAACAAAATAAACTAGCTGAACTGCATGTTTTAAGTCTTCCAGTTTTTAGTCCAAATAGTAACAGACCCTCTCCCACATTCTTATTGAGGTGTCAAAACTATCATAGTAACCCAGGAGCTGTTAGCTGACCACTCTTGCTTCTACCTCAAAAAATAGACATTTAAACAACTTTGCTATTCTCCAGTGTCTGCAGTGGGAAGCTGTGTATTTTATCTTGAATGTTGGCAAGATGTGCTGTATTCATTTAAAAGTATCTTCCTTACATTGCAACACAGAACAAAATTTAATCTGACTTTTCTGTTCTTGAATTTGGATTAATGATATTTTTTCCTCTTTCTACTGAGGCACAAATGTCTTTGTGTGGGATATTATCCACATCTGTAATACTGGTAGGTACAACATTGACTTGTTACACTGTAACACACCTGCTCTTCATCCAAAATGCAATCCTTGAGCAGGACAAATTAAGTTTTTCTGTGTTGTGAACATTGCCTGCGTTTGTAAGATGATTACATTGTTTTTTTTTATATAGGGAAATGGTCTTTCATTTTAAGTGGATAATGGGTGAGTTGTTACCAAGTATCATGAATATTACACATTGCTATGATGATGTGGTGCTTTTTTACATCCTATACGCCCCACCAGTTAGCTAATGTGCCCCTATTGTGCCCCAGCAAGAAAATGGTCTTGTAACTACCACTGCTAGCACTTAGTGCAAATGAGTAAGGCTATGAACTGTCTCATTTCAACAGCCACTGCTTGAGTACAGGGTTTGATACCCTCAGTGTTCATGTGTCTTCTGTGTGATTCTGACCAAGTTACTTCACCAGACAGTACTCATGAGATGCTCCTGAAAAGATATATTTGTGTCCACTGGGCTGTCCTAGGCTGCTGGCAAATGCATTACATATTTGTCTTTTGAATTCTGCACCCTCTACATAGATGCTAATTAGTGCTTCACTATATGCTATTTGGTTATGAACTCCAGCACATCTCTTGTAATTTAATGGGTTGCTAGATGTATTTTTACTAAATGTGAGTTTCAAGGAAGAGAAGTTTACTGTTTTCATGCTAAATCTGTTTTCAATGTGAAAGTGCTTTGCTTACAAATTGGCTGTTAGGACTTTTGCTGTAAAATCTAACATTAATGTTTTAAATTAAATTGAAATCCCTGTGATAACTGTAAAAGTAAAGAAGAAGAAAGCAGTATGTACACTGACAAGTCTGAACAGTGTTTTATGGTTATTGGGATGAGACAGTCAAGTAAAGGGATATTGATATGGATGGTGTAAGGGAGGTTCATTACAATGCATATGGCCCTATTTGACCACACTCTGGCGCTGTTGACTCTGTAGATGTATGCTGCAACAATACAGCACCATCAGCCATTCAGTTAGGTCAGACCTGTACTAAGTATGTAAGCCCCCCCCCCATAAAAAGTATGCTGTATCCAGTACAATTTCTGATTTGTGTATGATTTGTGGGTTGTTGTGCAAAAGCTACTGCAGCATCTATATTTTCTTTAATTATTTTGCTTTATTCATTGCACTAAAGAATAATTTGTTTTCATTAATAAGCCTGGATTGTGTAATTTAGTCTAAACATGTTGCATTTTAGTAATATGTTTTTTGCAGTACCTTCTTTACAGCCTCAAACAAATGCAATGGGGTTGACTTTTGTCTGGCCATATACTCTGTATTCTTTGTTATTTAAAGTAATGATCAGAACTGTCTGATCTTCTGCACCCATTATGAAGTCATTGTTGTATATTACTCTGATACAATCTTCTCTACAATACTGGATTCAGACAGTAGTTTGGGGCAATTGGGAATTGTTTCCTTACTGGCCTCCTGCACTGCAAGCCTAGTAACTAATTATGATCTTGTGGTTGCTTCTGCCAACCATTCCCTACTGAATGGCTGACCTAGTTCAGGGAATGTTATGGCAACAGTATCAGCACACTAGTTTTTTTAATGCAACATAAGCCATTTATACATCAATGGCAGAAATCACTGCAGTTATTAATGAAACACTGAAATCCAAAGTTATTTACCAACAGCAACATCTGCATTAGTAATAGCTCTCTTTAATTTGGAATTATTCAAATGACTTTTATTTTTGCAGAAGTTGAGAAGCAGATGAATGTGTCAAATGTGTAGCTCAAGGAAAACCAGTAACCAACAGAAATGAGCTCACACAGTGTGCAGACCTTAAATCCAATAGCAATGAACAGATTACTAAATATGACTTAAAACATAAAATCAGAAGAAAATTTCATTAAAACTTGTAAGAATACAATAGGTTGAGCACTTTTGTCCTGTAATATCTTTAGGACTTCATCTTGAACAACAACAAGCCGTCCAATGGAAATCATCTACCTCTCCCTTCCTTCACACCCCCACTGGGGTGCCTCAAGGTTCTGTTTGAGGTCCTCTATTCTTCAACATATTTATCAATAATTTCCACCACACCATTCCTGAATCCTCACTAATCCATATGCTGATGTTTCAGCAATCATCTGGTCAGCATATTCCCCCTCTGACTTACTTCTACAAACTCAAGCAGCCTTCTCTAAAACAGAAACCTGGATGCAAAACAATCACCTGGCCCTAAATGCTAATAAAACTAAATTAATGAACTTTTCCCCCTCTAGAAACTCCCCAATCGACAAAAACTCATTCTCCATTTTCAGTCAGAATAACATCCTCATCGAAATTGTATCAAATACTAAACTGCTTGGTGTCATCACTGACGAACATATAAAGTTTGACACCCATATCCAAACCACCATAAAAAAACTCACCAAAAGCTAGGACTCCTGTACAGTCACAATCGATACCTCACCCCCTCCACCAGAAAAAAACGTAGCTTCCTCCTACCTTCTCCCCTCTCTTATGTAGGGTGCTCCCCTACTAATCAATCTCCAACTTGGTCTGCAATCCAAACTCGAATCCTGCTACAATAAAATAAGCAACTTTGCTACCAATTTAAAAACTCTTCCCACCATTACCACTCTCTCCATACTCTGCAATGGTTTGAACTGCCCAATTACTGAACTTCCTTAAACCCACCACTGCCCACAAGCTCATCTTCAAACCTTCCAGTTGCCCCTCTCTCTCTCTACCACCTTAACCCTCTACACTCCTAAACGCTCACTCAGATCACAAAACCAACACCTCCTACAAATCTACAAACCCTCACGACCCCCTGACCACTTCCTTCTATCCTGCTCTGTATCTAAACTATGGAACTCCCTCCCTCCCTCCCTTCACAATAAATCATACCACACCAACTTCAAATCCCTCTTGTTCTCACATCTATCCTTAAAATGGACATGCCCATGCCACTCTCCAACATAACTTCCCCCTCTACCACTCTCATCTCCATCCTCTGCTACACCTATTTCTCACACCTTTGCTTGCCTACTACTTGACTTCATTAAACCCACACTGGACAGTCCTCTATTGCACCTTGCATAATCCTATTTAGATGCTCTTATATCCAACTGTATCTAACTGGATCTACTACTATTCACCGAAAGCACATTTCACTGAAACACATTTCACCATGCACTTTTCACCGAAAACACAATTCACCAAAACACATTTCACTGAAAGTTGTAGATGGCCTGTAGCCCACTGTAGTGCAACCCTGGAGTTAGTATATATAGTAAGGGGGGTGGGGGCATTGTCCCCACATGGGGGGTGTGGGGGTGTAGCCCCCACATATTTTAAATATTTTGAATTATATACATGGATACATATAATTACAATATATTACTGTTCTCTGACAATAATATATACATAAAATATGTGGGGGGCTACAACCACCACACCCCCCATGTGGGGGCGGTGCCCCCATACCCCCCTTACTATATATACTAACTCCAGGGTTGCACTACAGTGGGGTACAGGCCATCTACAACTTTCTGTGAAATGTGTTTCTGTGAATTGTGTTTTCGGTGAAATGAGCTTTCTGTGAAAAGTGCACTCTGATTTGATTTTCAGTGAAATGTGCTTTTGGTGAATAGTAGTAGATCTATCTAACTATGTATATACATAACCTCCACCTATATTTCATTATCTGTATCGCTTTGCACAAGTTTAAAATATCTCAGATGTATTATATTGTATTTCTCAAGCCTATGAAAACAATTGTATTGCTTTGTATGTCTGTTATTGTCATGGGAACTTTCATCCCCAGGCCGCTACTGAAAACTGGCTCTTCTTGACCCAGTGGACATCCCCAGTTATCAAACGGAAATAAATAAAAATGAACTGAATCAGAATCTCAAAGGTCATTAATTAATCCATTTAAATAGCTAAAACATTTTGGTTATGTGACTCAAACTTTAAAAATCTTAAAGAAATATTTTTGTATATATAAATGAACAACTCAGGCTACTGGAATTTTGCACACAGCATCTTAAAAAAACATGCATACAATACAAAATAAATGTACGTGCATAAAAATACTTAAATAAATACATGAGTAGAATCAGTTTCATTAATACATGGTATAATTGTTAAAAATCAAAATGCAGTGATAAATTGAGACCACACTTTGGGCAGGATTCACGAAGCCTCCGTGTAAGAGTTATAAGTCTTACACGGAGGCCGCAGTTAAACGGTGTGACGTCAGCATGCCATGCATATTTATGAGGGCATGCTGACTCACACCCAAGGCTAACACGGTCCATGTAAGAAAGTAAGGGGCGTGTCCGCAGGGCGAGTCCTGCAAACGGACACGCCCCCAGAAGAGTAACAGTCCCGAAAGTAAACCCCCACGAGAGAGTCCGCATAAATGTCAACAAACACAACACAACACATGCCCCCACAGACTATAAATATAAAATGTAAAAATGAACATGTTATATTTTCTTTATAAATTTTAAAGATGTTTGCCCGTAATTGCGCTTGTTTGCGCAGGCATGCCCGTCGCTTAGCCACAGTTAGCAGTCAGTGGAAAAGCATATAACATCTAAATATGCAAAGTAAGCCAAGAAGCAATAGCGTAGTGGTAGAGACGTCGGCTGAAGAGGAGGCAGTCACGGTTTGAGCCCCAACAACATCAATTTTTATCTCTAGTGAAATAAGCACGAAACAATTCCCTGACATATATGTACATATATATAATTATATTTTATGTAAAATGTAATGAAATGGGCCATGTATTTTGAAGAAATGTGAGATAATAAAAAAAAATAATGTCAGAAGTGCCTATAGCTGAGCTACGCTCTAACAAGCTGAGTATATCTGCCCGTAGGTGAGCAGTGGTTTAACAGGTGTAAAATGAGTGCCCGGGGTTGAGCAGCATTGTAACCCGCTGAAACTGTGTGCCCGTAGCTGAGCTGAGCGTAATATGCGTGCTGACAGCCAAATGACACGTAAACCAGTGTAACCCGTTTGCGTGGAGCTGCGCACCGCACCAACAAGCTAACCGGCGGGCAACATTGAGCAAGCTGTATCAAAACTGCCTTTACACAGACACACTTCCTAGCCTGTGTAGACAGTCATAAAATAAAAAAAGCAATGGCCTGGCTCGAACTCAGGACACCATAGTCAAAGTACTGAACCACTAAGCCATGACAGTTGCTCTTAGAAATGCAGTATTAGCATATATATAGGAATGAATGGAAAGAGAAGCATGACAAAGCAGGTTTTGTGAAGCTGATACATTTCCAAAATGGCCAGTCACAGATAAGTGTGGAGAAAAATGGCATATATAAGCCCCATAGGTGGGAATACACAGCATAACTGATTGTGGAACCGATTTGCAGTCAGGATAGCAGGTGTAGGAGAGGGTAGTTGCTTCCGAGCACAGAGGTGGGGCATTGAGGAGTCCAAATATATGGTTTGGCTCCTCGTCCATGATCATGAGGCCCAACTCATGCAGGGCCAGGTCCTGTGGGGAGCATACAAGGCTGAGGCGTGGGACCAGTTGGCACATGATCTCACCAGTGCCACAGGAATACCAAGGACTGGTGAACAGGTCCATCACCACCATGCAGACCTGAAGAGATGGAAGCAGGACCAACTGAACCGTTGGATCCAGGAGGCCCGGCAAATGCCCAACACCCCACTACTGAGTAAGTTACATGTAATTATTTATGTAAGAAATTAACCTAGCTGATATTATGGAGATGTGTATTCCAATATTACTTCATTTATATTACAGCTGCAGGTGTCCGTTCTGCGAATCGTCGAGCCTATGCCGATAGGCTTGTGCGGTTGTGCCACCAGGCAGGTTAGTAATTCTCTCCCTGTAACTGTTAAAAAATATAAGTATGACAGCTTGCAAAAGAGTGCAGTGTAGTCACTTATTAATAAAAAGTTCAAGTAACAGTGTAAGAGAGATTCTGCTAGTACTGTGTGATTACATAAGTGTGATGCAGCCTGTAATCCAAAAATAAAAATGAAACAAGTCTGAAATAAAGATGTTCCACCTGTAATGTAATAGTACATAACCTGCAGCAGGCTGTAAATTACAACACATGTGTGAAATATATCCCCGTTTAAAATCTGAAACATGACACAAGTGAGACTGTTGGAAAGGATTGTTGTAACCAAGTAAAACATGTCAATAAATCCTAGAATTAAGTACCATCCTGAATTGTGAAAATAAAACAAGTGAGAGTGTGAGAAAGAGGTATGAATCCACCAAGAAAGTTGTAATAACTCCTGAATAAAGTATACTGCAGTCAGTACAGAATGAAATGAATGTGACAGGCACAACCAAAGAGTGAAATGTGTGCAATAAAGTACTGAAGCTGGAATGTCTGTCCCACAATTTGGATATGTTGCTGTACCTTTGCAATATGCAGATAGTATGGTTGTATGAAATACCAAACATCCACAGTTGCCTAGAGCCATATAAATCAAATGTAGCAGGATGCTGTAGCTGAACAGAGCCAGATATGAATGTGTATGAATAAAAATGCAATGTATATTAATGTAGCAGTAACATTCCCATCACCAACATGCCTAAGTTTACACATAGGAAACTGTAGTCAGACCTGTAGGGTGTATATATCTGCAGCTAGTAGAAATGTACAGCATTTGTATAGGTATTTGAAGTTGTTAATGAAATATTTCTTCACCCTACCCTATAACCACAAATAATCCATTCCACATGAAATGGGTATGTGTATTCACAATTAATTCCCCTGGACATTTGTCCTGTTGGTTCATACATATTTGCAAGTACGTTGATGCATGTGCCCTGTTCATACATCCAAAACTGATGGCCTGCTGCCATCAATCAACCCTGCATGCTGTTGGATTGTGTACTGTTGTTCAAATTATGCATGTGTTATGCTTGCTGTTCAATGTCTTGAATTTATGGGTGTTTGGTTAATGGGAATACTAATGCATGCTGTTACAACTAATTGTGAATGGTATTGTTTGTTACTAACCCAAACTGTCATAAAATATTGCAAAACATAGGACGACAGGGAAGGCGGGTTCCTGCAGACCCACCTCTCCCACCTCAGCTGGCGAGTGCACCTGGCACTAGTGCCCAGGCCGGACTCTCCTCCGGTGGCCCTGTGCCACCTTCGGGTGGAAGCGCTGCAGAGGATGGGGCTCGTCCCCCCTCTGCAAGCATGGCCGGAGGAGACCATCCACTCACCCTCCGTAGTGTCTGGACTGTGGTGCGTAGGGAGATCAGGCATTCTGTGCTTGAGCCCCTACGCCAGCTTGAGGCATGGGTGGCACAACTCATGGGTGTACCTGCTGCCCATCCTACACAGCCCCCAGCACAGCCCCGTCCTGGGCAGTGAAGACACAGTGGCAACTGCCCATGGGTGGGGATCTCAGTTCCACTGTTGCCATCTGTGGGCTCATGGGCTCGAGATATCCAAACATCCATCCCCATCAACTGTGTTCCCCCCCCACATGTGTCATACACCACCCCTGTATGCGTCTTGTCTGTCTTGTCTGTTAACCTCTCCTACCTATCTCCCCAACTATACCTACTTCCCGTACCTGACATTCCACTCTCACCTGAAAAAAAAAACAAAAAGGGCACTCTGTTCCCGCAAAAAAATTACACCCCATACATAGCTGCCCATTTCGCAGACATGTCTGCTGGACATGTGAACTGGCAATTACAATTGGCTGTACAACAAATATTGTTGTCCTCACCCCTCTCTCAGGGGTGGAAGTTTTCAAATTTCACACCGAATTACACATGTATGCACAGCTGTTGCTGATAAAGAAATGTGCAGCTATGGGCCTTTCCTACACCCTTACTGCAAATCCTGAGCTTGTTTCCTTACTGTCCTACCTTCTTTGTGACCCCTTTTTCACCACTTTCCTGTCTCCCCATTTTCATTTCTTTCAAAGAAATTAGCATGGGTGTGCGCAAGACTAAGCACTTTTAAGCAGTTGTAAGCGGGTATGCGCTTGTGTGCGCTTAGCGTGTGCGTGCTAAACACCAGTGCGCATGCGTGAGCTCCGTGCAAACCAGTGCTACCCCACTTACAACTGCTTAAAAGTGCCTTAGTCACTCTGAATGACAAGGCCTGTAGTCTGCTCAGAAGCAAAATAAAATCCCACTGTCAGTCCCAAACCCAGGACCTTAGAAACAGTAGTCTGCATGGCTTACCACTAAGCCATGACTGCTATACAAAAACATTGTGCTGAAAGAAATATATCATGAAATAGTAGGAATGAATGTAAAGGGAATATAGGAAGTCTAGTACACAAAGCATGTCATGTATATTTACTGTCAAATTTAGTGGATTTGTAAAATATTAGTGTGTGAAGAGAAACTGCCATGCTAGTTGGTGGCTAGTAGGTAATAATGTCACAGTAGTACCTTGCAAGCCATACACATACTCAGAGCAGGATAAACACTGCCATATTTTAATAGTTAAGAGCCCAGACATAGCAACTGTGACTGAGTTACAGGGATGTCCCTGATTTGAAAACAAATGTTAACTGTGCTCCACTGACTCCCTGTGAAATGTACTAAGAGTAGGCAGAAAGGTGTTACAACACATGCAATGGTAACTATGAATTACTGAAAGTATGCAACACTTGCACGTCACAAATGGTGTAGTAATACATATGCTCAAAATAACCCACAGTCACAACTGCAGAATATCAGAAAATTTCATGGGTGTATCCCACTGATATGTACCATTCCATGAGGCTGATAAAAGATGCACCTGAGAGTATCTGAGGCCTGCTCAGCAGCATAATCAAATACCCTTCTAGGTGTCAAGGCCCACAACATGGCCAGACCACACTGCATGCAGTACCACCCTACCACAACAAACACATAGGGAATTGCTGCTCAAACAGATATAGCAAGCATTACAAGGTGTGAATGCAAATGGAAAACAGGAAAGCCATAGCAACACATTACAGTAAAGACACCTAGCAGGCATACAAGGAGTGAATGTAAAGGGCAAATATTGAAGCCATAGCAACAAATTGCAAGAGCCACTGCTATATACCAGTTACACCACAAGTCCCACAGGAAAGCACACACACCTATATACACAGTATTACTAGTCTTAGGTGTCAGTTTACATACACACTGAGAAGAGGAAACTGGAGGAAGGAATACGCAGGTTACAGTACAACATGCATTGCAGTGTCTACAACACAGCCTGAAATATGAGACATACCAACCGTTACACTCACAGAACAGGGTCCACAGCATACCAGCATGGTCCCCACTCTGAAAATCTGAAAGGGTTACGCCTACCTAACAAACCTTTTTATAGCACTGTCCTGAAATCACAGTGAGAACTGCAATCACTACACAACAGGCTGCATGCAATTAGTAAATGCTGGCTAACAATTGGTGCAGAGGCCATCACATGGACATGTGCAGATACCTACAAAAGCATCCTGTACTCCCAGTCCACACATGCAATACTTTCATTGCACCCTCTGGAGGTAGAGACAGAGAGAGAGAGAGAGAGAGAGAGAGAGAGAGAGAAAAGAAAGAAAGAACATTTAAAACAACAAAACAAACAAGTTGTCATCACAACCTGACACTGCCAAGCCAAACTGAAGCTGGCAAGAGAAGCAGCAGCAGGCCAACCATCACAAAGCCAACGCAAACAACTGTAACAAACACAGGTAATGTAAAGTAATAATATAATAGTCTACTGTGAACCCTCCATATGTGTTATTGGTCTGTATCTATGTATATGAAGATGTGCATAGGGCAGGGGACATACTGCAACTGTCACTGAAGGCTGTACATACATATGTATGTGAAGGTAACTATGTGCACATATCAATGTAGGTTGTAGTGCAATGGACAATGTAGGTTGTACAGTAATAGATGTTTATCAATACATTAGTGTGTGTATACATATATATATATATATATATATATATATATATATATATATATATATATATATATATATATATATATATATATATATATATATATATATATATATATATATATATATATATATATATATATATATATATATATATATATATATATATATATATATATATATATATATATACATATATATATACTGAGTGAGACACATGTGTGCAGATGTATTGCAACAGGTGCCTGGTGACAAAGGCATGGAGTGAACACCAGTGTGGATACTGGAGTACCATACCCCATTCCAAAACACTTACACCAGTAACCACCACATATGTGCTTGCCTGCCCACCACTGCATGTGTGCATGTGTCAGGGGGGAACAGGAGCAACAAGTGTACAATAGGCTCCCCATTGATATTCACAGTGGCACACTAGTCCTGTAATACCTGTGCATGGTATGTGTCAGCAGACATGGTGTGTCAGCTATGGACATGTAGGTCACTGTACCCCTCTACACCCCACAATGTCCTACACGGTATGTACCTCCCATGACAGCTACAAATATGGAGAAGGACACAGTCATACGTAAGAAACTGTGACAATGCACTCAAACACATTACCTATGCAGAGTGACTGACAAGACCACAGAGTGCACCCATACTCCCTACATAGAGGTTACCACTGCTGGATATACATAGTTAAGTCACACCCATGACAGTTGTCCAACAACCATGGTAGCACCTCACAACATCCACAACCTAAATGACCTATGTCTGTCATCCTTGTCACCGCAGTAAAGAGCACATGGTGGAGGTACAGGTTCCTACCCACAGATAAGACATACCCTGGAGTAAACCACACAGCATTAAGAAGCAAGGCTCCCCATGAGTAGATGTCAGACATACCCCTGCTGAATGTTATGCAGAGAGGTAATATGCCATATGAGTCACCCTGTGTAACTGTTTGACAGGAGCAGGTACAATCACATCACATGTGTCACAAGGGGCAGGGTAGCATAACAGTATGCTGCTGTAGGCCCAGGGCCAATAGCATACTACCTACCTAAGACACAATGCACACCCACGAACCCATTGCAAACCAACTATGTGAGGTGGAATGAGTGTGCCAGTGACTGGGTGCAGGTTATGTAATGGTGTGATTGCTCACCATGACTGTCTGTCTGTCATGGTAGTGTGTGTCCTTGGTGTGAGGCCAGAGACAGATGTGTGAGGTATTGCGATCCAAACATACTACATTGCCATATGTTGTGCTGTATTACCCTGTATGTGACTGCGGTGTAGGTAGGGTTATGGCAAGTAAGAGTAGTGTGCATTACCAGTGAAATATGTAACGTGCATTGCATGCAGTGCATGGGTTGATAATGTTCCCCATATAGTACCTTGATACAAACCCCCAGTGTGAGGTTGTGCATTGGACCTGAATCAGTGTGCTGACTGCTGGAGTATACTAGTGTGCTGTATGGAGTGTGCCAGGTACTTTTGCACAGTTGTCGGCTGAGCACTGATATCTGGTCATTTACATGTGTATCCCCCAATAGACAGACAGATGCTATATATGGGAGTTAAGTTATATCACTACAGTCGAGTATTATGTGTATTATGTGTGCCATATTTTGCTGACATATATTGCTGACATATTTTTCTTTTCCTTTTCAGGGCTATGGTTCACCAGTGAAACCCTACCTACTCTGCTGTGGAGGATGAGGAGATACACCAGAGCCTGGTGCGGGATTTCGCAATACTCTTTTCCCACACCAGCCAGAACCAGCAGGAGAGGGCTGCACTGTGGCAAGACCTGGTCCGTTGGGTAAATGACATAGGCACGCATAACTGGACATATGAGCAGGTACGCCATCACTGCAGTGATTTAATTAGAAATGTCCATCAGCGTGTGTCGGATATCCACAGGCAACAGCTTGCCACAGGTGGTGGGGCAGCTATACATCCCCCCCTCACCAGACTGGAGGGACTACTCCTAAGTGTTGTGGCTCCAGCCCAACAGCAGCAACAGCAGCAGCATACATGCATAATGATGGAGGCTGGAGCCACCCAGCAGCAGGACTCGGAGCGTGCAGGTAACATGCCATATGTATAGTTGACTGTTCTGTACACTGGTAGTTTATGCATGTGTGAGGTATGTCCTCGGTTTGTAGCTGTTATCTTGGTAATTATTGTGCAAGAGTGATATTCTCAATATCAACAGTAGACCTGTGAAAGCCAACTGTTGTACTACTGAACTGTATCATACTCACAGTATCAATGGCACAGTTGTTCCCACTGACAATAAATGTCTCATTTCTGCAGGTCCCTCTGGTGTAACAGCAAGGCAGCCTATCCATGCTGGTGAGTGTGTAATAACAATACCTTCAATACTCTTGATACTAATAGTAATAATAGGCTCAAGCAGTAGTGCTATGTGTTTGATTGCAGGTGTGTTTGTGTCTGTGTGTTGATATCTCATATACTGAGGAGTGTGCATGTGTGCATGTGTGCATGGGCGGCACAGTGGTGCAGCGGTTAACGTTGTCGCCTCACAGCAAGAGGTTCTCCGGTTCGATTCTCGGCTGGGGTGCCTTCTGTGTGGAGTTTGCATGTTCTCCCTGTGTTCGCGTGGGTTTCCTCCGGGTACTCCGGTTTCCTCCCACATTCCAAAGACATGCATCTGGAGCATTTCTCCCCGGGCCTCCGCTGAAAACAGGCTCTGTTGAACCTAGTCGGACATTCCCGGTCAACAAATGTTAAATAAATAAATAAATAAATAAATAAATAAATAAATAAATAAAAATGTGCACCTGTGTACATGTGTGCATGTGTACATGTGCACCTGTGTGCATGTGTGCATGTGTGCCTGTGTGTATCAGTGGTAACATTGTGTACACATTGTAAACTGTGTTTCCTGTCTTACTCCCACAGGTTCTGGTGCTGCTCTGGTGTTGTGCAGCAGGGAACCTGAATCAGCTGCTGTGGATAGTGATAATGATGATACCTGTGTAATGGCACAGGGAGGTGTGCCAGGGTCCGTCGTTGGTCAGCCAATTGACAGTACACAACTGTCGACCCCATCAATGCGCACAGTCATCCTGCCAATACATCCTTTGTCACCAATGTCCAGAGGTGATGGACAGGATACAGTGGGCATTGACCAGGGTAATGTGGTATCGGTGGCACATGCATCCCCACACAGCAGCCATGGCCAGGGTCCTGACATGGTACTACACAGGCAGATGTCCAGGGGTTCTCATGGGAGCATATGTGGGCGTATTGCCCCTGTCAGACGTGCCCACAGAGGTCTTTCAACCTCAGCTATGTTTTGGGCTGTAATGCAGGCGCAGTCACATATGGAACGGTACACCAGACAGGGTCTGAGGGAGCTGAGAGCATGTCGCACAGCTATGAATGACAGTATGCGTGATGTTGCGGCTGCCATCCGTAATTTCACCGAGGTCATTGACAGACGTTGGGGGGGCACATTAGATCTGTTCCACAACTACATGTCCATGAGCCAGGGCAATGGTGGACGGTTGAGGCGTCGACGTGGGTGTATGCCAGCAACAGCAGCAGCTGGCAGTCGTCGCGGACGACAACAGGCCCGTGGCCGCTCCCATAGTGCCAGCAGCAGCCCCAGCAATGCTGGGTCTGTGCTGTCATCAGACCACCCCAGGAGACCACGTGCACGTGGCTCTGGACAGTCCCAACAGGGTCCTGTCTCCAGTCATCAGCCACCTGCTTCTGATGACAGTACCCAGTCTGGCTTAGTACCTGATATGGTCCGTAGCACCCCTGCCAGGCACAGGTACCGTGTCCGTGGCCAGAGACAGTGATCTGTATGAACTGGCAGGTACAGTCTGTGGCTGTCCACAAACACCTGTATATGGCAGCCATGAGGTGGAACTGTGTGCATGCATACACACATGCGAATTGATAACACCTAGGGCTACCACATACACGCACACACTGCATCAACATTGCCCCATCTTGTACTGCTGTCCCTCACCAATACACACACACACATACATGTCAATTGGTTGTATCAGTGGCAGACTCAGGCATACCAAGTGCACACCCTGTGCATATGATGAAACCATGCCACCTCCTGCAATCTGTAACATCGGTGCAGGAACAGGTTAACATGGTGCTGATGCACAGGGTGACTACATAGAAGTGTAGTAATAGTATCATGTTGTCAGCAGTACAGTGTAATGATATCATTGTGGGTATATCCCAGCATGCCTGATGCAGTAACAGTATGATTGTCATTGTATTGTTTTGTACACCCATAGTAATTACCATAGTGTAATGTCTGCACATCTTTGCATACTGGTGGTAAGGCTGTCAACAGAAGGCCACCTACATAGGTAACACAGGGGATAAGAAAATGTAAGTATTGATACTCAATGATGGACATGTAAACTGCAGGTTGCATGCTGTCCACACTCTACTCTGCAATGAGGATGTTTGAGGATGTTGATATCTGTGCAGTAATACACAACAGGTTCAAGACTCACAAGAGCACCCTAGCACTACAAGGTCACACCTCATATCATGCTTGACACCCCCAAAACACAGAACTAACTATGACAGGAGGGAGAGTCTCCATAAATGTCAAGGATACTGTGGTGCCAGGACAGGTAGCATACATCCTACTAAGTTTGGAACTGCTGAGTGAGGGCTCAGTGTCTGTTATTCAAAATGTGTATTAGTTCAAGTATGAGCACTTGGGTTTCAGGCCGGTTATTCTACATTACGAAGGTACATGGTCTGTACACTTGTGGGAGTTGAGGCTGGACCCTGCCCGTCTGACCTGTGAATTTCTGGGTACAGGCTTATAGTGCCTGCATATTTGCACTGTTACCTACTGGAAGTGGTACACCTTGTTTGTTATAGCATAGATTAGATCCAGGCCTGCTGACTGAAGCTTTGTTTGTATGCATGTTTGCTTGTTATTTCCCAGAAACACTGATTCCACCTGCAATGCAGATTTACAGCGCCTCTATGGATCCTAGTAACATCTCTATTGCTTACTGTACTGATGTCCATGTCTCACTTGATAGAACGTCATTGTTTGTCCTGTTTGCATGTAAGTTGCCTGTAACACATTGCATATGACTTACCTGGCATTTGCTCAGGAAAGCATTTATATATGCCAGCACTAACAAATCAGAAGCACTACACCCTCACATACTCACCTTGAGTACCTTGTTCCCCATTGGCCCTATGTGTTGTTAATTATTATGAAATTCACAATACTATGGTAGCATGTGCAAAGGTCACTTGCCAATCTCCTCTCTGGTCCAGTTGGTGAATCTGTGAGTCAAGTGGCAATGTTACTGCTGCCTCATGTACACAGACAACCATCTCCCCTTCCCATAAACTTACAACACATGTGAGAGATGCAACCACATAGCCAAACTGGGGGCTAAGCTCTCTTAACTCAGTACTGGCATAACCTGTCAGGTGGAGTGGGATACTACAGTGAATGCAATACCAGTCTCACATAGACCTAACACGACAGCAATCCAAACACATAAACACACAGGAACATTCTTGGAGTCTCAGAATAGCATCCTGCCTGAGCAGCAGATACCTCCAAAGCAGACACACAAGCAAACATTACGCCAGAACAGAGCACGTGCAACACATAGCTCACAAAGCTTGTGTGCCGAACAGTCACAGCCCGTAAGGCTAAACAACACACCTGCTACAGTAATAGGTACCTCTATCGTCAGGTACATTGAGGTCCCGCTCACCAGGCTGAACAAGGAGAAGGTCACGGTGAGATGCCCGTCGGGCACTATGATCCACCACATAATACAAGTATACAGGTCACTCCAAGGCATGTACAAATATGACTCAGTCATTGTCCGTGCCAGTGTGAATGACCTGTGACGTACCTCCCTGGACTACATGATAGGGGACATAGAGGGGCTCTCTGAGCATGTGGCACAGGCTGGTATGACCCTGACCTTGAGTAGCATCTTACCCTCACCAAGAATGCTGCCACAATATGTAGACAGGATGATCAATTTCTACAATTGGCTTGTGTTTTGGTGTCATTCAAAGGGGATCCAATGCCTGTCAGCATGGGATTACATGCTAGACAAGCCACGATGCTTTGCTAGGGACAGCTTGCACCTGTCACTCATGGGCCATTGTATATTGGCAAAGGCTCTTGCTACACAAATAGTGCCTTTTTATGCAAGGCTCAAATTACATAGCCACCTACACAGGTATCACACGGGATAGGGCACTAATAGTAATGCTACTCAATGCCAGCAGTGTAAACCTCAAGATGCATGCACTGGAAACTGTCCTTAGCATGGAGAACAGCAATATCTGTGCAGTAACAGAATCCTGGTTCAAGGCTCCCAGGTGCACCCCATCACTGCCAGGTTATACCTCATACCATGCTTGTCGTCCCCTAAACATGCACCAAACCAGAACAGGGGGGAAGTATCCAAAGGCACCACAGATACACACACCTCCAGGTTGGTGGCACAGCACAAAGCATCAGAGCCTATCCATGTGCAACTAACAGTGGGTTAGACTGCCTTCAGGTTCATAGCCTGGCACACACCACCCTCCCATACCCAGGAAACCCACTTGGCCTTCCTGACAACACTGGGAATATGATGGTCTCTACAAACACCATTATATGGGTGGACTGCAACTACCCAAACATAGAGTGTGAGCATTACTCTAGCTCCAAGACCCTAGCTGAAAGGTTCCTAGCATTTATTCACTGAATTGCTATGGAACAACTTGTTACCACTCCCACAAGAGGTAAAAACATGCTGTACCTGTTCATCAACAACATGTGGACTATATGCTCCAGACCAGACGTGTATCCCTCGCTGGTAGGATGACACCATATACAACTCACACTGTATATTCACATACCACATGCAGCCCCTGCACAGAAAACCACAGTCATAAACTTGTCTAATGCAAATTCCATGTATTCACAGGAGACAGGCTTCAGACATGGGAACTATTGAAGGTCACAGGTACATATGTGGCACACACATCTATCATGTGTACATTGACATTACTGATATAATCTATGTCGTGCAATATTGGGAACAACACCCCACACACATGGACAAACTGTGTGACAAAAACACACATGGGGTTTATAGGATACAAACCCCTACCTAACTGTGTTATGACACTTGTGCGAAACACAGTAGCAGAGCACGCTATTTGCATTACTAAGAGGCTTGCTTTCTCCTGCTGTACTTATAGGGTGCTGACATCAACAGTGTTTAGACAGTGGAATGTGCAGCATGTGGTGTGTTGTACTAGTTGCCAAAAGGGACATTTCTCTTACACATAGAATTGCACACACCCTACTCCCCCCCCCACATTCACACATACACTGAGCATTTGCAGGATTCAAACTCCTACCTAACTATGTTATGACACTTGTGGGAGACGCAGTAGCTGAGCGCGCTATTCAAATTACTGGGTGTCATTTGTGCTCCTGACATATGTATATTGTGTTGACATCATTATTTATGAAGAGGTATGTACATCTGTTACTATCCATCAGTAAGGGGGAGAGCATATATATGCATTAACTTTGCAGAGGCACAGTGGCCTACTGTACTGCGGAGGCAGATGCCAAATACACTGAGGATAGCCTTCTGTATTCCCTAGGGACAACAGCCTAGTATTGAACTCTACGGCCATATGTTTACCTGTCAGATGCAAGTATCTGTTGCTCATTAACTGTTTGTGGGTCTTTATTGCCATAGCTTTCCCTATCTCTATGAACAACTTGTGTACTGTGGCAGATGTTTGCATATGAGTGGGATCCACTACTTTACTTATGTCTCTGTTGTAATTTCACTGTGTACACTAGGCAGATTTCTGTATTGTGGGAGGTTCCTGTATTAACACATACAAATGCCAGATATGTGTGTGCAACTGCTGAACTGTGACATGGCCTAAGTGTGTGAGCATGCCCAGTTCACAGTTTATATGGCTTCTTGACTGACACGTCTCATTTATCTAAGTGTGCGAGCATGCCCAGTGTGAACTTTCCATATGTTGAGATCTGTGGTCCAAAAGCGTAGATAAAGGAACAAAACCAGATAAAAACGTGTCCAGACAGCCAAACAGAGGCAAACACTCAAAAAAAGTTGATGAAAAGCCTTCTTTAATCCAAGTAAAACAAACAACAACTGTTGTTTGTTTTGGACTCTTCCGAAGAGTCCGAACAGGCCTTTCATCAACTTTTTTTGAGTGTTTGCCTCTGTTTGACTGTCTGTATACGTTTTTATGAGATCTGTGGTCCACCACATTTGTGTTTGTGTGTGGACTTAATCTATATTTCACATGTACAGTTGAGTGTTGGACATCAGGTTGTGTTCTTACTGCCCAACTGCTTTGTGTCTGAACCTAACAGGCATTATGCTGTGCCTGCAGGGTTGCCATGGGATAGTTTGCATACAGTTGTCAACATCCTTTCATACTGACCAAACAGTGTATTGTCGTATAGTGTACTGGTTCAGTACTTTCACTGTGGTGGACAGTATCATTGGTTTCAGTCCTATCACTGCTTGTAATATTTATAGTGAGCACACCAGACTGGTTGAGAGCCAGTTGTGCAGATATGACCATGTTGCTTTTTGTTCAGATATGGACAACATAGAACAAGATCGTCCGACATTGTTAATGTATTCCACAACTTGTGTGGACAGTGACAATCAATGGCCATGTGCCCTAGGCCATTTGTAATGCTAGTCAGAGAGTGTTTGTCCTTCAACACACATATTTACTGGTGTTTGCCATGACATATTTCAAGGTTAGTGTGCTGTGCCTCTGTCTACCCGTGACATAGAGGTGATATCCAGGGTACACCTACCATCTCCCATCCAGTCATCATGATTCCTCTGGATGACAGTCAATGAGGGACTCCCTGGATAACCTGTACTGGGAGTTTAGTCATGAGTGGAGTGAGCTTCTGGGTTATGGACCAATCGGTACAACATATCCTGTTTATGTCAGTGCTGGGGTTCAGGCCTGTCATGTGCATAGATCACCAGCATTCAGATTTTACATGGTGCCAAATGTCCATTGATTCCAGCTTGGTCATGGCTTTATACATCAGGCACAGATCACCTCTAGCCAGGGGGTATGGCACTGTGTGGAGCTGCAGTTTTTTTTAATCAGGCAACACATGGCATCTGTTACAGCTTTGAGATCCTCCTGGTGGGGTATTTGTGGGGTCTTTCCAGTTGATGCAGGTGTCTGCTAAGGTACATCCCACAAGGGCCATTGTACGCAATTGTGAGGCTGCTGATGGATGACTGGAGAGGCACAATGACCTCCCCTGACCTAGCTGTGCTTTTCTTCATGATTAGGTGGGTATATGGTATGCTTCTGTAACCACTACAGACACATGGTTGTCACATGCAGGATATCTATCACCTTCTGTCCCCAGGTCTCTTATTGCTCCTGATGTACTTAATGGGTTAACACCTATGTGGTAATTTGTGGCCATGTACTGTGTTTCCACAGGGGATGACTATACACTATTCTGCATTTTGCTTGTTGACATGGCTGTGGCACCACTTGTCTGTTTCTATGTGTGCCTTTTGTAGGATGCTTGTGTCAGCTGGAGGGTCCGATATGGTGGGCAGTTTGTAGTCATCTGTGAACCTGTTCAGACACAGTCCTTCCATGTTGGCCTGTATCTATGTGACATATATACCATACAAGAGAGGTCCCAGGACTGTGCCTTGTGGGATGCCAGTTGTACCTGGTTTGTAGTCTGACATGGCTGCAGCATTTCTGACCAGGTCAGTTCTGTCCTTGAGCTGGTTAGCATCCCATCTACTTGGATAGGGGTTTATAGTTAGGCTGGTGAGCTTATCTGTACTGAACAACTGGGGTATTGTATGGAAGGGTTTAGCAAGGTCCAGATAGGCTGTGTGAACCACATTCCCCTCATCAATGGTCTTGGTGCGTGTTTCACATGAGTCAGACATGTTTAAGGGACAGGATCTGCCCTATGAAAGCCACACTGGGTAGGGTCCACTGTCTGTAGGTACCCAATCTCATTATTCCTGGGGTCCATGATCATCCTCTCCATTACTTTTCCGACCATGATAGTCAGGGTTGAGGGGTGATAGTTTGCAGTATCCATTCAGGCACCACCTTTGTGGTGAGGGATCACTGTTGCTGTACACTGCTCTTTGGGTACATATCCTGTGGTAAGACTGAAAGTGAGCAGTAGTGCTATTTGGTGTTCCATTCTTCATACAGTTCTTGTTGGACACAACCCAGGACACCATCTGGTACCATTGATGCTGTGTGGTTTGCTTTGTAGATGCTGGCTGTTACCTCAGCATCTGCAATGTCAGGGGGCCAGCACTCTGCTGGGATAGATATTTGGCAGTTTGGTGCTGGTGGGGAGTTTGCAAAGAATCTGTTAGGTTGGATGTTGGCAATGTGTGTGGGTTTGGTGTATTGTTTGTGATATTTGAGTAATGCAGAGCATATCTGTGGATTATCACCATGGTTCCTACCATCAGTTAGGACAGCTGTGTGATTATCCTTTGTGTCCTGCACAATTTGTATCATCATAGGTTCATAGGTTCATACTAGGCTATCTTCCCTGGCCATGTTTGAGCCTAGACAGACTGTGTGTGGCTTTTGACACCCCTTGCAATGTGCATATTATGCCCATTTAGGGTTTACTTTACTAGATGTGACACAGACATGGCCCCCAGTGTACACCTACTACCTCCCATCCACTTGACCGGATTTCTCTTGTTGAGTATGAGTGTGGAGCTCAGCCTATCATGGACTGGGATTCTGTTCCAGAGTGTAAGGAGCCTCTGGGTTATGAATCTGTCCCTCCAGCACATCCTATTTATCTATGTGTTGAGGTTCAGATATCTCACTGTGGTGTCTCTGCTGGATTTGGAGTTTCTGCAGTGGAGCATTTCCATTCATTCTGGATTGGACATGGCCTTGTACATCAGGCATACATCGCCTCTGACTGGGCAGTATGCATGTGAATTGGGCTGGGGTTTCTTCAGCCAGGCAGCAGATGACAAATGTTTGGACCCTTTATCCTCTTGGTGAGGTATGTTTGGGGTCTTTCTAACTGCTGCAGGTGTCAGGTAAGGTACATCCAAAATTGGACATTGTTCTCAAGTATGGGCCTGATAAGAGAAGAGTATGGGGGCACAGTGACCTCTCTTAATCTACATGTGCATCCTTTCATGTTAAGGTGGGCAATATAGCAGGTCTTCCTGGCCACCTTGGCAATGTGAGTGTCACATGATGGGTTACTGTCCACTTGTGTCCCTAGGTCCCTGATTACTTCTTCCGTACATAATGGATTACCACCTATGTCATAATTTGTGTGTGCCTTGTTTGGTATTTGGTGAGACATTCATACTCTGCAGTGTCTTCAGGAAGGCTGACTGGGGTTCCTGGGTTTGGGAGGGTGGTCTGTAGCAGGCTGCAAACTGGGACGCAGTTTGAGCCACTGTTACTTGCCCGTGGATAGTCCATGCTGCTTCTTGCTGTGGTACCAACCTGGGGGTGTGGTTATCCTTGACAATTATTGATAGTCACACTCCTATTGTAGTTTGTTCCATGTTTTGGGGCTGTAAAGTATGGCATAAGGCATAACCTGGTAGTATTAGGGTGCCTTGATCCAGGTTTCTGTTACAGAACAGATATTACCATTCTCCATGCTGAGGTGGGTTTGGTCTGCATGCATCTTGCAGTTTAGACTTCTGGCATTGGGTAGCATTACGTCCAGGTTGTTATCCCTTGTGCTACCTATGGTGGTGGGTTTGTGTTTCCAGCCTTACCTATTCAAGGCACAGTGAGGGTGACAACAGCCTTTGCCAGTATCCACACAGCCAGGTGTGCTGGGTGCGTGCCATCCCTAGCAGGTGGAGCATCATGTCTTGCTCGGCATGTCATCCCAGGCTGTCAGCCATTTGTTCCCCTTTGACTAACAGCAATACTTCAGCCAATTATTGTACTTGATCTTGTTGTCTTCATAGTGTGGCATCATGCTTGGTGAGGGTGAGATGTTAGGCAGGGTCATCATGTTTGCATATACTAGATGGTGTTACATTGCTTAACACATGGCAATCATGCCTCAGGTGGTGCTGCAAGGCTGCCTATGTCGGATGCACATACTACACTCCCTGTACATGTTTGAAAGCAGGTTGTGTCATGTTAGGTGTCACTTTTACTATATGAGTGAGTCAGAGAGGGGTATCATTCCCAGGGTTCCTACTGAGCCAGTGTATGTGCTATGAGTTGCCTCTTTGCCAAGGCCAGGGTATACTGGGCATGCCTCCTTCTGCCTACTGGGGCAGGCTCAGGTTGTTCCTCCTCTGAGTCACGCTCTGCCTGTCATGGCCTTGGCAATGGTGGGGGGCTGTTTGTCCCGCCCCTATGCTGGTCCTGCTGCAGCTGTTTTCACAGAATCATATTATGTAGCATAGCACATACCATGACAATTTGGGTACATGTAGTTGGTGAGTACTGCAAGGCTCCACCAGATGTGTCCAGGCACTGGAACCATGACTTGAGCAGCCCAAACACACGCTCTATTACATTTTGTGTTTGTGCATGTGCCTCTTTATGGCATTCTTGTTCAGGTGTGTGTGCATTTCTGATGGGTGTCATCAGCCACGGCTCCAGTGCATATCCAGCATCCCCCACTAAGTGACCATGTGGGATGTCCCCATTGGCAAATGTCTGGTACAGCTGTGTCAGATGCCAGATATGGGAATCATGGTAGCTTCCATGGGCAGCCAGCACACACATTCGTTATTATGCCCTGGGCATCACACATGACCTGGCAGTTGATGGAGAGGAAGCCCTTGTGGTTAATGTAGGCCTTACCCCGCTCACCAGCTGGTGTCTTGATGCGTATACACATGCAGTCTATTGCACCCACTACCTCAGGGTATTCCGCTATTTGCTGGAAGAGTCGCATATTGCTGGCCAATGCCTCATGGGAATTGGGGAAATATACATGATCTCCGACATGTGCCGACATGGCATCCAGGAACTGGTGCAGTACCCTGGATGCTGATGCCTGTGAGATCCCCATCATATCACCAGTTGGTCTCTGGAAGGTACCTGTTGCTAGTATTCTTAGGCCAACACATACCTTGGTTTCCACTGGGATGGGTTCCCCTCTGTTGGTTCTGTGTGTGAGGCGTGGCCTGCACAGTGCAACAACTTGCTGCAGGAGGTCTCTGTCCACTCTATAGCGCTCCACTATCTCCAGCTCATGTAACCCCTGGTAGGTGACCCTGGGCCTGTACAATCTTCTCCTTCTCCTCACTGTGGGTTGTCTGGCAGCATTTGCATTGTCACCACCCTCAGCAAGTCTCCTATGTCTCCTTATAACAGCTATGGCAGCCCCTAGCATATTTGGTCTGAGTGCAGCTTTTTCAGTTTTCACTTCTAATATCTTACTCCTGTCTTGCAGTGTCTCTTGATAGAAACATACTGTAATGCTGTTTGCAGTGTTTTAAGTGGTGGGCTGGGCTAGTATTCTGCCTGTGTAATTGCCTGCTTCTGATTGTTTTCACCTGCTAGCTCTACCAGTATTCTCTGCTAGCTTCCTACTATTTCTTCTGCTTCCTTTTTCCTCTCTGTTTCCTCAGGGGGGAGCAGCGCGTATACCAGCGAAAACACGCTCACAGTGGCTACCACGCGCGCACACATGCTTACACGGACTGGATTCTGCTTAATCAGGTTAAAACACGCGCACACTAGCGCAAACAGGTTTACAGATCTTTAAACAAGCTCTTACATGCTTACTCTGCCTTACACGCGCACACTCTGTCTTACTCGCGCCTCCCAGTGCGCACACGCGTGCATGCATGCACAGCAAGAAACTTTGGTGTTAGCCACAGTGTACACCTTCCATTTCTTGACTTTCCCATGCTTATCTGTTGACAATCCTCTTTCTATGCTGTGTGACTGACATCTTTCACATACCACTTTGCTCCAATGAGCTTGATTTCTTTCTGACATTCCCCCCTGTGATGTCACCTATCTCCTACTCTGTTACTCCCCCTTATCTAACTCTTACACTACACAGAATGTGCTCATTTATGTGACAGTGAGATTCACTATCCTACCACTCATTTACATAGGATTGCCTACTAATGCTTAGTTACGTGTCTTACATTCAGCTTCCCCCCTTAGCAACCACTAAACGGTGGCCATGTTGTTTTCAGTCTGCTAGTCCCTGCATTGTAAATCCATGCATTGCATAAAACCCACATTTGTGGGTTTAAAACCTTTATTTTTATGTTTTATATAGCGCAGCCCATTTGCGCGGGGCTGCGCTGCATTTAAACATCGCTGATCGTCAAAAAAAATTTTTTTTTTTCATGTTTGCATCGGGTTACTGTGCCAATGGCCACATATTTGGCCATTGGCATGCTGCCTGACACATATGCACACTTTATTTGGAGCTGACATGGCTCCATTGTGTTATTTGCAGAAACGTACTCAGTTGTCAACTGAGTACATTTCTGCACCTAACACGACTCTTACACGGGCTGGTTTCAGCTTCGTGGATTGCTAATCTACCTCATTTGCATGCCTTTCAGCTGCAAGTGAGGTAATTAGCATATCCACGCCTTGCCCATGTAAGAGACGTTTTAGCTGGTCTCTTACACGGTATTTCAGGCTGTTCCTGGATCGCTATGGCTGCGTGGAGTCTTACACGACTCTTAGACTCCGTGCAAGCCATCGTGAATCCTGCCCATTGTATAACCTTGAAGTCTTCATTTCTAACACTGGAGTGAGTGAAATATGTTTGTTGAGACCTGGGTGGTTGGACGCATCAGGTTTTAATTGCCACCACAGTTCTCTGCATTCTAGTTGTATTTGCCAATCCCCCTCCATGTTCATTAGTTGACTAACTATTCGATAATTCTAAATCAGAATTTACTAAATAAAATACATTGTAAAGTATGTTTCAATAAGGAACTGTTCAAATTGTTTTTTAAAATATTGTAATGTGTTTATATATGCACTTTCGTAAAGCGCACTTCTTTTTCCTACATAGAATGTATTGCACACAGAACATAATGGAATGCATATCACTCTTTTAGTGGGACAGTTGTCTCTAATTAAATAAATTGTCTGGCCAGCCAGGTTTAAAACATTCTCACTGAGAATATATGTACACTGGTGTACATGGGTTACATGTTCCACAAGTCTGGACGCCTTGCTTCTCTCTATGTAAAGTGTGAGGTAAGGGTCTTCTAAAATAAATTTCAAGTTTATCCCCATTTTGTAAACAAATGATGGTTTATCTCCTAAAAAGTTTAGTAAACCAGGTTTGGTTTTTAAAAATATTCTATTTGTTTTTAACTATACATTTAATTTAATTTGTGCATGGTCCGAATTTATTAATTAAAGACATATGATAGTTCTCTCTCTGATCAATTTTTGAAGGGCTACTTAAGTCATCGGGGTTTGCTCCCAATAATGGTAAGGTACATACCTGCCATCAATTAAAGAGACTCTGATTAACCCCAAATAAAGTTCAGCTGTCCTAGTAGGATTTTCCTGACATTTACTCAGTTGCCTGCTACAGGAAAAGCCATGGTTCACAGAGAGCTTACAAAGCATCAAAGGGATCTCATTGTTGAAAGGTATTAGTCAAGAGAAGGGTACAAAAAAATGTCCACAGTATTGGATATACCATGGAACGGGTTCTACCTGATAACACCGACATGCCAAAACACCGACAACGAAATAACCGACATGACAAAACCAAAAGAAACCGAAAGTTCGAAAACATGAAATTTCACATGCCCGACAAACCACAATCCCGACAATCAACAAAACAAATACCTTTCCCGAAAAACACACACACAACACAAGCACACCAAAAAACCTTACAAACCTACACTAAACCTTACATACACAACTATCTATGCACTAACCTTAACCCAAACCTTAACCCTCAAGTCCGTCACTATTGCACACTTACCTTACCTGCACCCTAACCCTAACTCACCTAACCCACCCCTAAACCTAAAGTCTGTCACTATCACACACTTAACTGACCCGCACCCTACCCTAATGTCCATCACTATCACACACTTACCTTACCCACACCCTGACCCTAACGTACGTCCCTATAGCACACTTACCTTAACATGTCGGTGTTCTCAGCATTGGGATTCTCAGCTTTCGATCATCTCCATTGTCGATCTTCCAGTGTCGGTGTTCTCATTGTCAGCATTGTGGACTTTTGGCATTTTCAGGTAGACCCCATGGAACACAGTGAAGACAGTCATCAAAAAGTGGAGAAAATATGGCACAACAGTGACATTGCAAAGAACTGGACATCCCCCCAAAATTGATGAAAGTACAAGACAAAAAACAGTCAGGGAGGCTGCCAAGAGACCTACAGCAACAATGAAGGAGCTACAGGAATTTCTGGCAAGTACCGGTTGTGTACTACATGTTACAACAATCTCCTGTATTCTCCATATGTCTGGACTATGGGGTAGGGTTGTAAGACGGAAGCCTTTTCTTACACAGAAAAACATCCAGGCCTGACTAAAATTTGCAAAACAATACATCAAGTCTCCCAAAAGCACGTGGGGAAACTTGTTATGGTCTGATGACACCAAGGTTGAACATTTTGGCCACAATTCCAAAAGGTACATTTGGCGCAAAAACAGCACTTCACATCACCAAAAGAACACCATCCCCACAGTGAAGCATGGTGGTGGCAATATCATGCTTTGGGGGTGCTTTTCTTCAGCTGGAACTGGGGCTTTAATTAAGGTGGAGGGAATTATGAACAGTTCCAAATACCAGTCACTTTTGGCCCAAAACCTTCAGGCATCTGCTAGAAAGCTGACAATGAAGAGAAATTTCACCTTTCAACATAACAATGACCCCAGACATACATACAATTCAACAAAAGAATGGCTTCACTAGAAGAAAATTAAAGTTTTGGAATGGCCCAGTCAGAGCCCAGACCTAAATCCAATAGAAAATCTGTGGGGTGACTTGAAGAGGGCAGTGCACAAGAGATACCCTCGCAATCTGACAGATTTTGAGCACTTTTGCAAGGAAGAGTGGGCAAATATTGTCAAGTCAAGATGTGCCATGTTGATAGACTCCTACCCAAAAAGACTGAATGCTGTAATTAAATCAAAAGGTGGTTCAACAAAGCACTAGTTTAAGGGTGTGCACACACAACAAAGTATTAGTTTAAGAGTGTGCACACTTTTGCAATCAGTGTATTGTATGTTTTTTATTTTATATATCTTTTTCCCCTAACAGATTTGTTTGTTTTTCAATTGAATTGTACAGGTTATAGGTCGCATTAAAGGTGGGAAAAGTTTTGAAATGATTTATTGTGGTCTCATTTTTTTATATCACAAAAAACTGGCATTTTAACAGGGGTGTGTACACTTTTTATATCCACTGAACATTGCTTTACATTCTGGGTGTAATGCATTCTATGTAGGAAAAAACAAGCATGCTTTACGAAAGTGCATATATTAACACAATTACGATATCTTAAAAACAATTTGAACAGTTCTTTATTCAAGCATACTTTGCAATGTATTTTATTTAGTAAATTCTGATTTTGGAATTTTAGAATGGTTAATCCCTAATGAACGAGGAGGGGACTGTCAAATACAACTAGAATGCAGAGACCTGTGGTGGCAATTAAAACTTAATGCATCCAACCACCCAGGTCTCAATGAACACATTTTACTCACTTACTCCAGTCTTAAAAATGAGGGCTTTAACATTATAAATTCTGTGGTCTCAATTTATCACTACATTTTGATTTTTAACAAGTATACCATCTATTAATGAAACTGATTTTATTCATGTATTTATTTATTTTTATACATGTATATTTATTTCGTAGTATACACGTTTTTTTTAAGATGCTGTATATAAAATTCCAGCAGCCTGAGTTGTTCACTTATATATAAAAAAGTATGGATTAATTAATGACCTTTGAGGTTCTGCTGAAATCCTAAAGATATTACAGGACAAAAGTGCTCAGCCTATTGTATTCTTACATGTTTCAATTAAATGTTCTTTTGATTTTACATTTTAAGTCCATATTTAGTAGTCTGTTCATCGCTATTGGATTTAAGGTCTACACACTACATGAGCTTGTTTCTTCAGAGACTGGGCATACTAACTTAATATGTCTTATGAAGTGATTACTATATCTTATGCTCTCATCATAAATACTCTTATTTAAACTGTGCTAACATACAGATGGGTCTTATTGTGTAATATTAGTGATTCTGATACAATTTCATATAGTTAATTCAAAGCTATCAAAAATACATACAATTTATTTCTTCATAACAATAAGTGGTGAACACAGTAAGCAAAGAGGCTATAATTCCTGGTAGAGAAAAGGGGATATCTGTAGATAAAAATACCTTATGCTCTTATCATTGTTTTTAAACTATCTTTAATCTGCAATGTGTATGAATTAAGTTGAAATATTTTACTATGACTAATGTATGTTTGTACAAAAATTTGAAATGTGTTACTTTGGTGATTATTATTTTTGCTATCTTTTTTGTTACTTTGTTCATTATTATTGCTGCTATTTTCAATATAGACACCTGACAAGGATACAGTCAACATTGTACCTGTAATTGCTGAGTTTGGAGGCTGTCAGTGAATAAAAATGACTAAACCTGCTGAGCTGATAAAGTTAGAAAGTCATTAGTCTGTCTTTGCAGGACAAGAGTATATTTGGGTAAAGCAAATTGAAATACTTTACTATGGCCATTTTTATCATAATTAGACATGTGCTTTATATGCAGTCAGTAAAGTGGCCATAACTGATGAGTATGGATTTTGGTGGATTATAATGGCAGCAGTTTGAGTGGCCTTAAATTTCTGAAATGGATATGTTTTTCATTATTGATTAATATATATTTGTTTCACTTTTTATTGGAAAAAAATTTCAAAACTACAAAAAAGCACTTTAAATGCTTACCCCAGACCCACAGGTAAAATAACATATATTTTAACAGGCCTTCCTATCCACTGAACAGTGGTTGTCCAGGAATCTACTCATCTACTCATTCTCAACCCTAGAAAGACCAAACTCTTATTATTTTCTCCCCAATGTCTCTCTCACCTCAAATCCACCTTTACTATTACTTCCTCTAATAACACTGTTATCCAACCTGAAGCTCACACTAAACTCCTTGGGGTCAACATAGATGATGAACTCAAATTCAACTTGCACATCCTCCAAAGCATAAAAAAAGACTCACCAGAAACTTGGTTTTTACTGTATCCCAACAAAAATGTTCTAACTACAAATGCCAGACTCTCCCTTGCACAAGCTCTTCTCCTCCCCTCCCTTCTATATGCTGTCCCAGTACTCACCAACATCCAAACTACTACTTTAAACAAACTCCAACAAACTTACCACACGATAACTAGATTTATCACAAACTTTCCATACAATACACATCACTGCCTTGTCCTAAATACTCTCCATTGGTTAGAATTTCCCCGTCGTCTACTGCTGTCACAACTTCAGATGTTATACTTCATTCTTTACAAACCTTCATCCTGCCCTGCTCTCTCTTCCTTCATCTCTAGCTATACTCCTCTGCAGACTCTCCGTATCTCTATTTAGATAGTACTACAAATCTACCAACCCAAAAAAATAGCTGGCAAACTCCTATATAAACACTCCATTGCCCAAGCCTGGAACAAACTCCCAAACGACATGTGTTCCATCATTCACCCATCCCACTTTAAAGAAAAACTCAAACTTTATTTACTCATCTCCAAAATATGTCCTTGTCAGCCCCGCCCCCTACTTAAGCTCCCAGAACCTTACTATATACCGTTTCAGTCCCTCCACATACAGCTAAGTACTCCACTATTGTTGATACTTATTATACATTCTACAATCAATATTGTTGGACTTAATTCGTTTTGTAAATATATAAATATATTTTTTAGTCTGTAAAAATATTGATATGTATATATCATGTGTTTGCATTTCTGCTTTGTCTCTCTAACGTTCTTGTATAACTGATTTTGACCATATTTTTGACTCAAATGTGTGATTCTCTGTAAACTGTGTATTTTTTGGAGCTTTTCTCCTCGGGTCTCCACTGAAAATGGGCCACAAGCCCAGCTGGATCAACCCGGTTAACAAATGTCAATAAATAAATAAAAATAAATTTTACTTCAGAAAAAGTTTTAAATTAGTTTAAACAACTTTTTCTAAGAAAGTAAAAATTAATGTTCCCATTTAAAAGTTACTAAACATCATGTGACAGACAATAAAAACTTTTTTCATAGCTTAAAAATTTTACTTTCACAGAAAAATATAATTTTCTGTCATAAAAAGGTAAATGTAGAAGTTTTTTTTTCCTGATGAGAACTTATCTGCCTAGCAATGAAAAATGTTAGCTGACCATCAATCCTTGAAAGTCTTAAGACGAACACTCTTCATCAGCAAGAAAGCTCAAAAGGGCTTGGCATCTAAACCACTCTTTTTATCCAGTTCATCCTGAGATAACTAATGGCTTGGATGCATAGAAAGCTCTCTTGAAGATATGGAATCTAGCTGGTGGTTGTATCCTATGCAGGATACAACCCATATAGCTAAGGCTATTACAGCAGTGATCTTAATGATGAACATAATATGTTATTTGAGAAAGGCAGATGCATAGTCTCTATGTGTATGTAACTCCTTGTAAAACAGCTGTCCTATGGCAGAGGTGGAGCCCTGTCTGTGACCCACATGCAGGGGCAGCTCATGCTATAGGACTGCAGGACTGCAGCCCCCCCATCTAGAAAAACCAAAAGAAAAAACTGTGAAACAAGAAAACAAACAAACAAACAAAAATCACAAGTCCCAACTCCTCCGCACATGCGCTGACACATTGGTAACTCAGACTGCCTTTGTCAGCAGTCTGGTTACAGAAGAAGAGATACCCAGGAATCTATGCGGTGAGATACCTAGGAATCTTTGCGGTGATGACTGCACAGAACAGAGGAGCTCCGGACTGCTTCAGCTGCAGGCAGAACCAATGAGGACTGAGAGGTGAGCTCTCACTGGGATTTCACTGCTGTGTGGGCTTCGTTCCTGACTTGGATTGTGCTGCTGGACTGGAGGCTTCGTTCATGACTTGGATTGTACTGCTGCTTCATGAAATGGCTGGACACATTTTTTACATCAGGTAGGTGCGGAAACGGTCGCTGGATACATTACTGCTTTGTGGTCGCTGGATACATTACTGCTTTGTGAAACTGTGTGTGTGTGTGTGTGTGTGTGTGTGTGTGTGTGTGTGTGTGTGTGTGTGTGTGTGTGTGTGTGCGTGTGTGTGTGTGTGTTTTTGAGCTACCTCTAGTTGTATTGTAAAACAGCTTAGGTATAATGAATGTAAGTTCTTTTCACTATATAAATTTACTTTGTTATTTCAGAAGTAGATAGAGATTCCCATTGATAGGAAAATATATTCCTAGCCATTTATTTAGATTTTTTATTGCATAAATATCCTCCCAAATAAATACCCTTTCATTTAAAACAAAACTCAGGACAGGCATAGTAATTCAACAAAAACATGAGATATACAAAAATACCATCACCCATTCTCTTTTCTATAGCTAATGCAATGAGAAGAAGAACAGGAAAATATAAAGTACCTTTGCATGGAACACAGACTTACAGAAGACTTACTCATTAGTTAGTTATTTACATTTGTTATCTGACAGTTTCTAGCTGGGAGGAGGATAGATATTAAGTGGAGTCTAGGACAGAATAAATCATCCAAAACGTAATATATGAACATGGTATTTAATAACGTATAGTCATACAGCAAATTGCAGGGTATATTTATACAGGTTTGCCAAATGTTTAATTTTCTTGTGTGTGTGTAATGCCCCAGTTGCCATATACTGCTGGCTAGAGAAAACACATGGTGGTGGGTAGAGATACTCAAGCTTGAACCCTGCATCTTGGATGTAGGTGACAAGGACCTGAATTCCCTACCCACCACCATTTGCAAAAAAAAATTGCAGATTTTTGCCTCATATTTGTTCTGTTCCTCATAAAATCTGTGGTTTCTGTATCTTCATTTTTTCTTGCAAAATTTTTAGTGTAGTGCTGCACTGGTAGCATTGCTGCCTGACAGCTATAGGTTCTCTGGTTTGATTCTTGGCTGGGGTGCCTTCTGTGTAGAGTCTGCATGTCTTCCCATCTTACAAAGATGTGTCTGGAGTTTCTCCCTTCTCTGCTGAAAATTGTCTTTTGTTCCAAGTCAGACTAGTTTCCTGGTTAAATGTTTAAAAATAACAGGCATTTGAATTTCAGACTTCATATTCTTCAGAAAGTACAATGTAATACAAAACCTTTTATTCTAGCAGTTGTCTAAGTTTATAACATGGATATTTGAAATTTGTCCCTATTTTTGGGACTGTATTCCCCTATTATTGGCTTTGTCCAGGTATTTTGTGCTAAGGTTGAGAGCTATCTATGGTGAGAACTGAATTCACTGAATGTTTGGGGGCTGTATTCTCCCCATTACTGGCTTTGTCCACATGTTTTTTGCTAAGAGGTTGAGAGCTATGGTGAGAACTGAATTCACTGAATATGTTTGGGGGCTGTATTCCCCCATTATTGGCTTTGTTCAGGTGTTTTGTGCTAAGAGGTTGACAGCTATGGTGAGAACTGAATTCACTAAATGGTAGCCATTTAAGTTTGTCTTTCTCTCTTTCACAAAACATCTGATTGGCATAGTGGTATGTTTCTCTGATTGTTTTGCACAGGGTCTCCTGGGTTAAAGACTTGGCAGTGAAATGTATGGTGGTAACACAGCATTTTATTCTAGCAACTTTCCAACATTATACAAGCAATGTTTAAAATTTGTCCCTGTTTTTTTGGGCTTTTGCCCCCCCCCCCCAATAAATTTCGGCTTTTTCCAGATTTCTTGTGCTGCAAAGTTCAGAGATACAACTGCGTGTCGAGTATATTTTACAAGGAGCTGAGAGCTGCAGGGGAAAAAAACTTTAGTGCTGCTTATTGCAAGTCTGCTTGCATTGTTAATAGCACAACAGGTAGTGTGCTCACTTTTGATGCAGAAGGCTGTGGGTTCTACTCCCACAGTAGATAGATGCGTTGCTGATAGTATACTGTGTTGTAGAGGGGGTGGATGCATTGCTGATAGTGTACTGTGTTGTAAAGGGGGTGGATGCTGCAGTCCTTTTTGGCGAAGATACCTAGAGTAGTAACTATAAACCTGTTATCAGTTTGCCATACATTCCTTATTGCAATATTACTAGCTTATCATTTTTTTTAATGCATGCAACATAGGCAATTTATTCCTCAAGGACAACAGGCACTTTATTTGTAGATGAATAAACAATGACATATAAAGTTGTTTGCTAGCAGCAACCTCTTCATTGTTACAGATTTCTTTAATGTAGAATTATTTAGATGACTTTTACTACTTCAGAGATTGTGCATATTTACTGATACTGGTGGACTGTAGAAGGTTGAGTAGACTTTTATGATGGAAATGTTCTGAATTGGGTAGTTTTGTCATTGGTGCATGCATTTTGTTTCATTGTTTACTGGAAAATTTTTCAAAACAATAAATTTAAAATGCCCTCTAACAACTGTACTGTATTGTACAAGAAATACAATCGGGAAGGTGTATCAAAGAGCATGTGTATGTTTTGTGTTCAAGGGGCCTATGATTTGAAAACAGCCCAAAAGGGGCCTATGATTTGAAAACAGCCCAAAGTTAATCTTTATCTGCCACTGGCAAAATGTATTTTCTTTGAATGTGGGTTTCAGTGCTGTTTCAATGCATGTGAGTTTCAAGGGCTGAGAAGTTTTAATGCTAAGTCTGTTTTCATTGTGAGACTGCATTGCTTTGTTTAGTAGATATCTATTGGGGTTTGTGCTGTAAAAATACAAAATAAAACTTTCAAATGAAATCCAAATCATCGCAGAAGTAAAGCAGTATGCACATTACAGTGTTTATTGTAAATGGGGCAAAATAACCAAGGAATGGGACATTGGAATGGCTGCAGGGGGGAGGCTCCATTCGACCATAATTTTGAGAGGGGAAGGGCAGCAAACTCAGACAGCCCCGGTTGAACTATGCTTCTCAGCTGTCCATATTTTTGCAGAATGAATAGATATTTACTTCTTATTTTTGGTTTGTTCCTCATAAAATGTGTGTTTTTTCTGGCAAATCATTTAGGAATTAAGTCACTAAATGACAGACATTGAGTTTCAGACATCATAACCTTCAGAAAAATGCATGCTAAAGCAAGGCCTGTTATTCTATCAATTGTCTTAAGTTTATACAAGAGCAATTTTTAGTAGTGTTTGTATGTTCCCCCAATATATTTGGCCTTGTCCAGATTTCCTGCATTAACAGGTTGAGAGGTACGTGCAAATAAATTGCTTTATAGAATTAGGCATATCCAAACCTCTCAACTGTCCCCGATTTTGGCTCAAAATGTTGCTCTTCCCCTAATAATCCCTCTGCAAAATGGCAATTTTGGAAGAAAACAAGGAGGGTTTACAATTAATAAATAACTGTAATAATCAGTTGTAGATTACTTTTATTTCAGAAATGCATGTAGATTATTTTATTTTGTCAGCTGCTCAAGTTAGCAGTACTAATATTAAAAAGTGTCCCTTCTTTGACAGGTTCCCAGCTGTATTGTGTGGCTATTTTATACTTTTGCATCACATTTTTGGTCCATTTTTCATAAAATTGTGTTTTTTTTTTGGCAAATTAGTGGTAAATCATTAAAGACTGAAGTTAGAAAATAATGACAAACATTTCAGTTTCAGATTTCATACCCTTCAGAAAATTCATACTAATGCATGACCTACTATTCTGTTATCTTTCTAAGTTTATAAGAGCAATATTTAAAATTGTCCTTATTTTTGGGCCTTTGTCCCACTTCTATGTATGGTGGCTTTGTCCAGATTTCTTGCTCTGAGGTTGAGATGTATGACAAATGTGTCAGGGCCATTGCAGTCAGCTAGAGACATTTCAAATTGTGACAAACTTGTTGCACCCCACTCCCCCATGTAGTAACTCTGGATGTGTCCAAGCAAGTCAAGGAGCAGTTATGCAGTGTAAATGTGCAGACTATCCCCCCCATACAAGGTAAACACAAGTACTACAGTGGCTTTTCATCTGATATTGATTTTGCAAAATGTTCTGGTTTCTGTCATATTTTTATACTGTTGATTTATGCTTATTATTATTCAGAAAATGCCTTTTGCTCTGTGTTTAAGTAGCAGTGCTTTAATGACCATCAGGTAAGCTTGTCTGATATTGTAAGATGCAAGTAAGTTTTAATAAGCAGTATTGCCAACATTGAAAGCCTTTTTGTTGATGCCATGCAGAGAATACTTACATAACTAGACAACATATAAGCCTTGGGTATTGAAATACATATGACAGTATTTGTAATAAAGGACAGGATTGCATTATGTTAAGCTCATTACAGACTTTACCTGCAAACTAAACAGAATGCCAGTCTATTGTGTGTGGTCCAAATCCCGTGCAGTAATCCTTTAAGCAATATATGTTGAGCTTGTTTCTTGTTTGCTTTTCATTTTTTACTTTGATCATGTTTTCTCCATGAAACAAGTAGATAGTTGTTGTCAGGCAGCAGATCTTTTTTGGATAAGAAACATTTTTACAAGTGGGGGTATCACAGAGATTGCTACTTTCAGTACTTGGTACTTTAATAAAGCTGAATATAAATTATAATTAGAACTGCAGTGCAAGGAGAAGTGGATTGAGTTGAGTGCTGCTTGTTTTTCTTATACTTGATTTTGACTGGCATTCCAGTAATGTATTTAAAAAGTCATTTATTTTTTCATGCCTCACATCCTTTTTGTTTCCATCTAGATATTAAGTAAGCTGTCATGCAGCCAATGGATTGAAATATTTTTTTTCTTCTACACTTCATTTTATCTTGATTGGACTCTCGTAATGATGGTTTGGCACCCAGGGCAGCGTATTTAATTAAAGTTACAGTTTTTGTGGTTTTGAGCATAGCCCCTCCCCTTTCTAGTTGGCCACACCCATTCCCATTGACCCCCACCCATTCAGCTGTCTCCTGCAGCCCCCCTTTGATTTGAAGTCACCAGCCGCCACTGCCCACATGACTCGGGTTTGGTTAAATGAGCTGTCCAAAAAATAAGAGAAAGGATGAGGCATGGTCTGCTTACCTGTCCCAGGGGAGAGATGGACATGAATACTTTCAATTGTCTCCCATATAAACTGGAGACCTGACAAGAACTCTCTGCTTTCAAGGGAATGCAAAGCTGCTTCATGGGTTTGATCTCCAGCATACGTAAGTGACATCCCCTCACTGCATTCTTTACATTCCCACCAGTTGAGCTCTACTGGGGAATTCACAAGAGCAAATCATAAAAGCTTAAGGGGCAAAATGCTAATAAATGTCTGGATCGTGGTTAATGGAGAACAAATGGGAATAGCCACATCACTGGATTTGAAGCTCAGAAGGCATGATGAACAAAAGGTTAAGCAAAAAAAATGCTCATGAAGCAAGAATGAGGACAATTAGGTCCTTTTTAAATAAATATTTTGATTTCACAGTTAAATCTATTAAGAAAGACTATGTATATGTTTCTTGACACTACGGACTGATAATGCTATGCTGCCTTCTTATGCCTTCTTATGCTAGCAGTTTTATTGAACAAGAAGATCAGTATAAGCACTCTGAGGACAATGTTTACAATCAGTTTTTCAAGTCTTATTGACAATGTATTGTTTTTTCCTACAGCAAGTCAAAGTAGAACATTTTGATTTATTTGTATAATATGTGATGAACATGGACAAATCCCATTGCTCCCACCAAATATCCAATGAAACAATGGCATATGTCTTAAATCCAGAATAACTGTCACCAATTATATTAGGAACAGGGGCACAAGCCTTGAATCCTGCCCTGCTGCTGCTGCCAAATAATGTAAAATGTAAAGGTTATAAATCTTAAATCCATACCACTGAAATGTATTACATGTGCAAGAGTGTAGATAGCCTTAAGGCCTTACAGCAAATATACACCACTGCTTTGGCTATGACCAGCACATGTCAGTCCCAAATAAGCTGTATTATGTCAGTTAGAGAACAGAGTTATAATCACTTAATCCTCAAGATTTTATCTTCCTCAATCATTCATATGAAACCCTAAAAACATTAAGCAAGACTTAGCTCATTTGTTCCAGTGGAGTACAGAAAGCTTAATTTCATGATGGTATAATTCAGTATGTTAAGGAAACTGCACAGCATCAGTAAATTATTCCTAACTGCCAATAATTACTTTCTGATCTTTTTGACATAATTAAGTTATGTCCTCATATTTCAATCAAAAGTCCATGTCTTTGGAGTCTTAGGAGTTATAAAAGGAATGTAAATTGCAAAGTGCTCAGCACAAATTTTACAGTGGCAGTGTTCATTAGATTCTAGGTCTTAAATTGAATTTTAAAACTTATAATAGTTTAAAAGTTATAATAAACAAAGTAAATATTAATTTTGTAATATTTTGTAAACAGTTTATAATATTCTAGTAACTACCGAAGCCAACACATAATGTCACTAGCATTTTGACTGCAAGGCTAAGAAGCTCTGTCTGAGTTACTTGAATATTATGATTTTTAGAGAAATTTAAACAAATTATGTCAGTAAATAAACAGCATATAAATAACAATTAATATCCCTTTTGCAACACCAGACAAAGGTATAATAATAATGCAGTTGTGTTGTCCTTTATTTTAGCTTTAAGATGAAATATTTTAAGAGCTTGTATGTAGCATGATTTTGGAATTATTGATTCAAATATGAGCAGACTATATTAGATGTTTAAAGGCATTAGTAAGATGTAACTGCAGACAAGGCCAGAGGCATTACTTTGCTGTAATGACTTAACCAAACTATTTTCTCATTTGCAAACTCTCACTATGTTTACATGGAGGAACTACTGATACTTTTCCAGTGAATGTACTTATTTCATGTGTTTATGGTGTGCATTGCTATCAATCAGATTGCTAATCTGATACCAAGATCTCACTTACAGAAGCCTTTTCCAATGATCCCTCTAGTATATTAATTTATAATACCTGGCAGACAACATTCTGTCTCCTATACAGAGGATAGCAATAGTCACACCAAAACTGTGAGGATACCCTTCACTAATAAAATAAGATATTATCCACAAGCTTTTACAAATGAGCAAACAAAAAGAATGATTATACACTTATTTTACATTTGTGCAGAAACAAAGGAAAGAACATATTTTGTACAGCTAAACTGGTGACAGAAAACAATCTAACTGCATTGGTTGTTATTTCCACTTACTTTGCATAGATAACTGAAACTTCCAGATGAAAAAAAAAACATCCATCAAGTCCATGATACAAAATTCCCTGATTTTTTTATTTTATTTTTTTGTTTGTTTTTTTTTTTTGTTTTGTTTTTTTTTTTTTACTTTATCCACAAGTTAGACATTCCCAAATCTAAAAAACATCAAGAAAAGGACATTAGCTCTGGTTCAGTATACTCCATGGAGACTAGATAGATTTCCAAACACAGTTAGACTGTGTATATCCTTTTGTCTTATTGTTTTGAAAAACAATTTGAGGAATGTACAGAGAGTTCAGTTTCATAATGGCATAATTCAGCTTGTTATGGAAGCAGTGATCATGCCATAAGTAAACAATTCAATAATATAGTAAACAATTCTATAATATTAAAATAAAACAAATTCCACACATCTAATGAAATCCACAGTTATTTACATTTTTAAATTCAAGACAACATGTATCATCTGACATGCCCACAACTACAAGTACATTTACTTGAGAGATCTCAAAGAAGCAAAGTATGAGATGATAGTTAAATTATCTGACTCCCTTTCTTGGAAAGTCTTGTTGATGCCAGATAATAGAGTAAAACTCTTTTGTCATCTCCATCTTTCATCTTTTAGCTCAGTGGTTAGCTCTGCCCTTTTAATTGTCCATTATATCCCTATATCAACTTAGTGTTCCATCAAGTGGGTACATGCTGGCTTAGCAGTGAATATGTCTCCAACTTCTTATAATTCTGCTCAAATCTCTTGTGCCTGAGTAAATGATAGCTGTTGTGACAGCACGACTCTACTTCATTCACTGAAGTGACAGACTGAGCTTCAGTTTGAATGTCTACCACAAGTCTTGTTCTAATTCCTTTTATAACATATTACAAATCCTGAGTACTAACAACTCTTCATCATGACAGATGTTCATGTGGTAAAATTTGAGTCTTTGTCTCCTGATTGGCAACACCACCATATTATTAACATTACTTATCTCCTTACAATAGTGAAAAGTCTTTCCCATGTTGTTTGAAACTTATTTTGCCAAACAGCAGTAAGCACCATTATCTTTTGTCCGACATTATATTTTTGTGTTCTCACTGTCTAGTCATACCAAACCTTTTGTTGTTATTGTGCATGAAATAGGTGCTTCTGTGTCAACCCAAAAGCTCCCTAAGCAGATTCCTGAAATTCAGTGCATACTCCTCTAAGACACTTTGTGGAAATCACCTTTACCCAACTACTCATCACATATTAAGTCTACAGGTCCTCCTCACCCTCTGACGGTAAAGTAGATCAGGTGATTGGGGTTGGGGGTTGGCATAATGGTTAAAATGTTTACCTCACAAACATAAGGTACAGGGTTTGACACTTACTAATGAGGGAAATCAGCTAGGCTTAAAATGGCACACAAGGGCTAGTACTTACCTATGAACTTATGACAAAAAACAGTGGTCGCTTGGGGCACCTCCCTGTATACCAAGAGAAGATAGGGCAGGTGTTTGTCCCACTTCGTTTATTTACATTTGTTGACCGGGAGAGTCCGACTGGACACAGGTCAGTTTTCAGCAGAGGCCCGGGGAGAAAAGCTCCACATTAAGTATTATTTGCATTATACAGTTAAAAAAATAGCATTTAAATATAGACATTAGTCCAGTTAAGGATGCAAGACAAGAAGAAAACAGATGTAAAACAGCTGTAGAGCATAGTACAATTTTAAAATATGGTGACATATACTAAACATGGTTAAAATGAGTTGAGATTCATCAGTGAACAATTGATACTAACTGTTTTTGAGGTACATAACAGCCATTAGCAGTTGTTGCTACAAGAAGTTTGTATTACGTGGTAGGTAGCTGGGAACATGAGTAGCCAAGCTTGCTAAGAGTAGGTTGTTGATAGGGGGCCAAGAGAGGTAGTGGGTGGGGGGGAGTAAATGGTATTAGACTTTTTAGGGGGGGTTGCAAGGGCATATCTGGCAAGTTTTGAAGTGTGATTTTAGTAAGAATTTAAAGTGGGTGCAAGAAGTTACAGAGGTAATTGAGGATGGGAGGGAGTTCCAGAGTTTGGCTATAGTGCAGGAGAATAATGCTTCTCCAGCAGAGTTAATGGCTCTTGTGACCTGTAGGAGGTTTTTGTGGCTGGATCTTAGTGGTCTCGTGGTTATGTAGGGTTGGAGTAGATTCTGGAGGGATGGGACTTTAGTGGCTGGTTTATTAGTTTGTGGGCGAGTGTGAGTTGGTACCACTGAAGGAGGTGGGGGAGCTCTAGCCAGCCCAGTTCTGCTAGTGAGAGACAGTGGTGAGTACGGTAGGAAGCCTCTGTGGCGAATTTGGCGATTTTGTTGTAGCAGGTTTGGAGCTTATTTAGATTGCATTGTCTAAGGTTAGTAAATATTGGAGATGCATAGAGTAGGGTAGAGATAAGATGAGAATTTGCTACTGAAATTTTACCTGCTTTGGTATGTAGTTGCTGATTTCTATATAATGCTCCTAGTTTTTTGTGCACTTTTTTAATGGTCATGGAAATGTGAATGTCAAAGTTCAGTTTATTGTTTATTTCTACTCCTGGTAATTTGGTGTGTTCTGTAAGATGGATGGTGGTGTTGTCTTTTGCTGTGATGTTAAAGTGAGAGATGTCTAGGCTAAGTTTGGTGGGTTGGAAGATTAGTATTTTGTTTTGTTTGGGTTGTGTATTAGTTGGGCATCAGATAACCAAGTTTCAATAGAAGAAAATGCTTCCTGTGTGACTTTTTGCAGTTCTGGTAGGGAGTGGGCTGTGCAGATGATGGTTGAGTCATCTGCGTATTGTATCAGTGTGGCATGTACAGGGGGGACGGCTTGCACCTGTCATCCCTGGGATTCCGGATATTGGCTAAGGCTCTTGCCACCCCCATAGTGCCTTTTTTAGGCAAGGCTCAAATTCTAAACCTACCACCCTAGAAAACAAAAATGGGAAGAAACTGAGGGTAATGCTGCTCAATGCCAGAAGTCTAAATCTCAAAATGCACGCACTTGAGGCCCTTCTCAGTATGGAGAACATCGATGTCTGTGCTGTAACTGAAACCTGGTTCAAGGCTCCTGAGAGCAGCACTATTAGGTTTTACCTCATATCATGCTCGGCCCCAAAACCCGGACCACACCACAAAAGGAGGGTGTATCCATATTCATAAAGGATACCCACACCTCCAGGTTGAACCATCCAGGTGCAACTAACCATAGGCAAAACTGCTCTACAAATTGTAGCATGCTACAGGCCACCCTCTCAAACTCAGGAACCCCACACAGCCTTCCTGAAGACACTGGAGGGAATAAATGTATCTCCAAACACCATCATATTGGGTGACATCAACTACCCGAATATAGACTGGGAACATTACTCAAGCCCTAACTTTCTAGCCCAACGGTTCCTGGAGTTCATAAATTCAAATGCCATGGAACAGCTAGTCACTGTTCCCACGAGAGGAGAAAATATACTAGATCTCATTGTCACAAACATGGGGACAAAATGCTCCACACCAGAAGTATATCCCTCATTGGTGAGATCTGATCATAAACTAATCTCACTGGAAATCCACATCCCCCACCCCAAACAAAAAGACCATAGTGAAGAACTTCTAAAGCAAACTTCACACTACTCAAGACTGGTGTGGTATCCTTCAAGGCCCCTGAGCCAGAGGAAACCACAACCCAAGCTGGGGAAGCCCTTACAAATGCCTTCTATGAACACCTCCAGGACTGCATGGATCAGGCAATCCCAAATAAAACCAAGACCCTTTCCACAAAGGGCAAACGTCCAGTCTGGTGGACCCCAGCCATTAAAACATTTACAATAAGAGGAGAAAGCTATTACATGATAGAACAAAATCCATAAAAGGGAAGTCACCCCTGATCATTATTAGTAAAAAAATACGAGCACTCATAAAATCAACTAAGGCCAATTTTGAGAGAAAAATTGCCATGGATTCAAAGGACAATCATAAGGCCTTTTTCAGCTATGTTAGGAACCTGGGTGGAAACTCCCAGATATGCTCAGAATTAGTCCAAAATGATACAAAAATCACTGAACCCACAGACATTGCCAACATACTGGCAGACAGGTTCAGTGCAAACCCCTCTCCCCTAAAGGAGAGATAACTATCCCAGCCGAGTGTAGCCTCCCGGACATCTCAAATGTGCAGGTAAAAGCTGCTCAATCTAAAGCTAAAAACACAGCATCAATGGGACCGGATGGTGTAAATGAGGAATTAAACCCGCACATAAGGCAGCTGTTTAATCTCAGCCTTACCACAGGATGCAACTGTGGTCCCACTCGACCCTGGTAATTACCGCCCCATAAGCTTAACAAGTCTAGTCTGCAAAGCTATGGAGAAAATCATAATGGAGCTCATAAACAAAGATATAGGGGACTTGCAGACATTGGACCCGTCCCAGTTTGGCTTTGTCAAGGGAAGATCATGCCTTCTGAACTTGGTCGACTTCTTGAAACAGTCACCAAGGCCATTGATGAGGAAAGGCAGTCCATACAGCCTACCTTGACCTTGCCACAATACCCCACTAAAACTTACCAGCTTAAATGTAAACCCATATGTCACAAGATGGGTTGCAAACAGAACCCACAGGGTTAGAGTTGCTGGCGCTGTGTCAGACTCCAAGCGGTCACAAGTTGTGTCCCACAGTCCTTGGTGGCATCTACTTCTCAAGTACAGGCCAACATGGGAGGACTTTGGCTGACAAAGTTTGCAGGCGACTGCAAACTAGTGGAAAGTGCATTGGACACGGATATCCTTCAGAAGGGACTCACGGAAACAGATAGCTGGTGCCAGAGCCATGGCCTGAAGTTCAAGCTACCATATAGGTGGCAATCCACTAAGCACAGAAGAGGTTATCAGGGACCTGGGGACCCAGGTTGACAGTGGCCTTTTTTGACACTCACGTTGCTAAAGTGGTTAGAAAGACCTTCTACATTGCCCACCTGATCATGAAGGGATTCACATCCAGATCTAGTGAGGTCATTGTTCCTGTACTTTTCACTTATCAGACCAATGATCGAGTACAATGCCCCATTCGGGATGTATCTCACCCGACATCTGCAGCAATTGGAGAGACCCCAAAAGTTCCTCACCAAAAGGATAAAGGGACTCCAAAATCTGTCATATGCTGCCAGATTGAAGAAACTCCAGCTCTATTCAGTCTGCTCAGAGGTGACATGTGCCTGACATACAAGGCCATGTCCAACCGGAATTAATGGACATGCTCCACCTCAAAAATCCAAATCCACCAAAACCACTAGAGCAAGCGACTTAAACCTTAGGATATAAATAGGACATGCTGGAGGGATAGATTTATCACTCAGAGACTCTATGCTGTGGAATAAAATCCCGGTCCATGTGAGGCAGAGCACCTCGCTGACTCTGTTCAAGAGAAATCTAGACCTGTGGATGGGAGATATCATCTCTGTGTCACTGCTGGACAGAGGCACAACAAACTAATGGGCACAGTATTTTTTCATATAAAAATTTGGGCTAGGCTTATAAATGCCTTAGGGCAGATAGCCTAGTATAAACCTATGAACCTATGTGTTGTGGCTGAGGCTAGATTATTGGTGAAAATAAAGAAGAGTGGGGGTCCCAGGATGGACCCTTGGGGAACTCCTATGGAGACTGGTAGTTGGGGGGATAGGTTGTCCTGTCAAATAACTGCTTGTTGGCGGTCAGACAGGTAACTCTGAAACCAGTTGATGACTGGTTGAGAGAAGGATACGTTATTGAGAAGAGAGATGAGTTGTTTGTGTGGGACCATGTCAAAAGCTTTAGAGAGGTCTAGGAAGGTAGCTGAGGAGAGATAACGTGTGTTTTTATTTTGTAGGATAGTGTTAGAGAAAGAGAGTAAGGCAGTGGTGGTGCTATGGTTAGGTCGGAAACCGTGTTGTGTGTTGGAGAGGAGGTTGTTAGCAAGGAGGTGATCTGAGACTTGAGAATGAATGCATCTCTCTAGTATTTTGGAGAGTGGTGAGAAAATAGCTATGGGGGGTAATTGGTTAGATCTGTGGAGGGGCCTCCTTTGTGTAGGGGAATTATGTTTGAGACTTTCCATAGTGTAGGAACATAACTTTCTGACAGAGATCTGTTAATCAAGAGTGATACGGGGTAGGGTCCCACTTCATGCCAACTGGACTGCAAAAGCTTTTCACATGTCTTAAGAATAGGGATAAACATCTGCCAAACCATATTTTGTTGATGATGGGGGTATATGTTAATGGTTTTGCCCTCAGAACTTCTAAAAATAATTTGGCAAGTCTGAAACAAATTCATTCCCTCTCTCTGTCAGTATTTTCTGGGTAAAAACCAACCATGCTGAAAATTTCTAACAGACCATTTGCCAGCTTTTCTGCCTCAGTATAAGACTAAGCCACTATATCATGTTACTTACTAGCATAATGCACAACTAGCAAGACACACTTTCCTCCATGGGTACATGGGGAACAAAGAAGTCCCACAATATACACATCTACCTTATGAAATGGTTCTTCAATAACAAACAAAGGCAACAAATCAGCCTTAGTTTGTCTCCTACCTTGTAACCCTTTATGTACATATCTTACAGTAGCCTGTCATATCATTCTCCTCTTTCAATGCATTATGTCTAGACAGTCTAAAAAGGAGTATCACAGAAGTACCTAAAGATAGGCCTTCCAACTACTGTAGTTCTTCTACCTCTCTTCTGACCACCCCCAAGAAGTCTGTTCTCTGAATAACCTTTTGTACCAATATACAGACTCCCTCTGCCCTTGAAAGTCAGAAACCTCATTGACTACCTTCCTCATATTTCATAATACAGGATCTAACAGTTGTGCCTCCTTCAATCTTCTCTTCATTATCCTCCCCAGCTTTACTGCTTTAGGAAGTCTATTATCTTTTGTTAACTGTGACGCAGACTTAGGCTTACTGCTGCCAACTATGCCTTCCTCTAAAACATATTTATTTATTTATTTTATTTATTTATGTTTGTTTGTTTACCAAGAAAGTTTGACTGGGATGAACTTTGTTTCACTGGAGACCTGGTGAGCAAAGCTCCAGTGCAGTTTACAGAAACATTGGTTTACATTATCTGATCAAACATCCAATATCATGTTAAAGTATCCATTACATAAAAATGTTATACATAGAGATTTGCTTACATAATATGACAGTAAAGAGAGAAATTTGAATATACAGACTGAAATTGCAGCATTATAAGATATGAAAGTTGTTCATCACACATGAGAAAGAACAGTGTGGGGCAAAGAGTAAGACATATTTTTTGTGCAGTAAGTTTTGTGGTATGGAGGCAACATATATGGTATTTAGAGAAATTGTGGAGGTAGAATGTCAGAAGCATAATTTTTATTGATGGAAAGGAGTTAAGAGATGGTAAGTATCAAGAGACTAGATGAGGAGGATATGTATTTAATAGAGCTGATATGGAAATAGTGATAGAAATGTGGATGATAATGTTGTTAGCTGTAGAATAAAAGGTAGTTTGATAGATAGGGTGATGGTGATGCATAGGGTTAAAGAAATGGGGGGTGCTATACCTATGAGAGAGTATGATAACGGAAAAGTATTGCTTGGTAAAAGATTTTTCTGGAGTGCTTTGGTATTTAGTAGGACTTAGTAGCATACCTTTCAATCTCTTAGAGCAAGAAATCTGAACAAAGCCTAACATTATCGGGTGGCAAAGGCCCAAACATAGGGACAGATTTTAAATATTGCTCTTAGAAACTTAGACAGTTGCTAGATAATAGTACTTGTTTAAGCATGCATTTTCTGAAGGATATGAAGTGTGGAACATGCGAAACTCAAATGTATGTCATTATTTAGCATCTATATTACCTAATCAAATGTTTACATTAGCGAATACCTAAACGTCGAGCTGGTAATATTGAAAAATTAAAACAGCAAGTTTAACATAGGGAATGAATTCCCTTGACTGCAAAAAAAAAAAAAAAAAAAAAAAGAAATTTAAACCAAAATGAAGTGGGGGACTCCCCCCCCCCCCCACAACCCCTGCACACACCATAACTAAATATACCAACTCTGAAATCACTCTACAGTGGGGAAAGGGGCAAAATCCGCATAACGACCAAGGGAATTCTTTCCCTGGGTTAAATCGGCTGTTCGTGGTTTTTTGCTTTCACTATTACCAGATCGACGTTTAGGTATTCGCTAACCTAAACGTTTGGTCAGGTAATAGGAATTCATTATTTAGTGACTTCAGTCCTCAGTGATTTGCCAGGAAACCATGAGGAGCAGACCAAAACTATCAGGCAAAATATTGGATATTCTGTGAAAATCTAGACATTTGAGAGGTATGCTTGCTAGGAGCAATTCAGGAGTATAGCCAGTTATTGTTTAGGTGTTGTTTTAGTGTTGTTTTGAAACTGTTTTTATTGTCAATGTGTTTTAGGTGGACTGGGATAGTATTCCAGAGCTTGGTAACATCGTGGGAGTACAGGGACACACCAGAAGAATTGTTGAATTTAGATATAACTGAGAGTTGTTGTCAGTCCATAGATCTTAACTGCTAGTATATGGTTGTAGTAAACTTTTAGGGGTGGACATTTGTCTGGTTGGTACACAAGGTTATGGACTATAACAAGTTGAGAGGAGAAAAGCATTAGGAAAGGTCTAGCCAGTTTAGTTCTTTTAGTGCTTTACAGTAATGATGTGTTGATTGGCTGGTATTTACTACAAATTCTATTTGATGATAACATGAGCCCAGTTTAACTTGAAGGGTAGAGTTTAGATTTGTAAAACTAGGAGCTGCATATAAGAGGGAGGGGAGTAGGTAGGTTTGGACAATTGCTTTTCTAGTGTTGCCTGTAAGAAATGTTCATACACTGTAGAGGAAGCCTAACTTTCTGTGAGATTTCTTTATAGGTGGGGTTCATATTTAAGATTATCATTGAGTAAAAACTCCTATGAGTTTGGTTTGAGAGACAGTTTTGGTTTTTGTGTGGTTTGCTGATGTTGCTGCTGTTTGTCTTTCAGCTTTTTAGAGAAAAGGGGTTGCTACAGCGGAACTCCGGTCCGCTAATGATTGGCAGTAGATTTTTTAGGAAATGCCAAGGTGCCAGCAAAATGCCCAACTTTCAATGAAGCCACGCCCAGTTACGCACGCATGTCTTTCGAACGCTACCCAACCGCAGGGAGGACATGGTTTGCTGATAAAACATGGAATATTTGTTTTTGTTCTGAGTATCACTTGTTTGATCTTTTTTAGCATTTAGAAGGAGGGCTAATTTTAACAGAAAGGAATGCCTGCTGAGTGATATACTGCAGATCCTCTAGTGTTGATGCTGAGAAGATGAGGGAAGCATCATCTGCATACTGGACTAAGGTTGCATCTTTAGAGGCAGGGTGACGATGTTAATAAATATGTTACAAAGTACTGGACCTAGGACTGATCCTTGGCAAGCACTAACTGTGACTAGAAGCAAATATGAGAAGTAATTTTTGCCATTTTACTGCTTGCTGTCTATTTGTTAGGTAACTTTGAAACCAGATAAGGGATAGGTTATTGAGCTCAAGGGAGGAAAGTTTACAGAGAAGATTTTGATGTAATACTTTATCTAGTAACCACAATCGATAAAACACAACTGCCAACAATTGTTTCTTTTCCCCATAAACCAAACAGGTCTGTATTGGATGCTTGAACTTTCAAAAGTTCGAGTGTCATATGGTCGACACCATATGATCAAACTTTTGAAAGTTTGAACGTTTTAATGGTGATCTTCGTATAGCGCGAAATGGGAAGATTTCCCTTTTCTGCACTGTAGTGCAATCTTGGAGTTGGTATATTTAAAGAGCAGGGGGGTGTGGGGGTGCAGGGGGGCTTTCTCCCCTGCTTAAAATGTTCAGGTAGGTTATTTGTGTAGTTTTTTTGGGGAGGGATGTTCGAACTTTTAAAAGTTCGATCATATGATGTTGACCATATGACATGAACTTTTAAAAGTTCGATCATCCAATATAGACTCAAACCAAACACCAGCCTCCAGAACAAATAAATCTAAGAAACTGTAGAAGCAGTAAAGAAAAGTTCAGATTTTATTTACCTTAAAAGTTGAGTGCTTTTGTCTGCCTATATCATAAGACTTCATCAGAAAATGGAACATAGTATCCTGTAAGGTTTGTAAACTCTAAGAATTAGTCACATGCTCCCAAAACAACCAATAAAACCTTTTTGTTTTTAAAGTAACATTCTAAATAACTATGTAACAAATGCATTACCACATAAACACATAGACCCAGTGTTTGTTTAAATGCAAGTAAATAAAAAGTTACACTATATAAGATTTTAGTTTTAAAATGTTGCCTATTGATAAAGTTCCATTAAGACCAGGGTAGTTGCAAGCATTTAGCCTAATTTGCTAAAGTAACTCTTTGCATTCAATAAGTAAACTCTGTGAACCTCCCTGGAGGTTTTTCTTTACTCTTTCAACCCCCAAACAATAAACATTTTGGGTAGGATATTTTTGTAAATGATTGTACAGTGAATTGTTGACATTCATACATTAAATGTCATACTGATGTTCATAAATCCAGTCTTTTAACTTTCTCTCTATTTTGCCAATGTAAAAACATGCACATCTGACATTTCACTAAGTACACTAAACCAAAGGAGGGGCAGGTACATCAAAAAGATGTTCTTACCAAGTGTTGGTTGATGTTTTATCACAGCACCTTCCAAAACATGTTTACACTGAGAACAAGTTCCACATTTAAAGGTGCCATTCTTTCTAAGGTCCACGGAACTGTGAGATTCACCTTCTAAAATTTTTTTATAGTCCTACCCCTTCTATAAACCACACAAATGATTTTGACAAATCTTTCCAAATTCTTTTCATAGGTTCCCGAGATAGCCCAATTTTTGTTTAGTATGTCCCTAACTTCAAAGTGGTCTATAGTAAAATTTGTAATGAAAGATTCAGACTAATTAACCCTTTTTCCTGTTTGCTTATTGGTAATCTCCTGGGAAAAAATCATTTTCTTTGCTTGTATAAACTATAAAAACGCTGCACTCTTTTTTTTTTTTTTTTAAGTCAACTCATTGCCAATGTTGTAAACAAAGGTATTGGAGAATCTCCTTGCTAAAAACATGTTTGATAAGATGTCACACTCTCTGTAAAATAAATCATTCTCCAATACCATCCTTGCCAAATGTACATATTAGCCTTTAACTATTCCTCTTTTCTGATGAAAAGGATGGCAACTGGTAAAATGTAACAGGGAGTTTGAGTATATTGGTTTTCTAAAAACATTAGTAATAAACTTTTTCTTGTTATAATTCTTCATTATTGTTATATTTAAGTAGTTGATTTTTTCCATGTTAGTTACATATGTAAACCTTAAAAATGTAGTAGTCAAATTCACATAGTTCATAAATTCCATGATACCCTCAATGGGTAAGTTCCAAACAATAAAAATATTCCCTAGAATTCAATAAAATCCATGCAGGCTCCATGTAGAGTCTACACAGAATGTACCCATGTACTTGGCCACAGTTCCCCCTCGGTAGCACACCATGCATATTAATCATGTTGCACTGCTGAGGAAGAGTATAGTAGCAGCATTATTGAATCCATGTAGGCAGAAGTGTTGAGGCTGGTCAGAGATTATGTATATGGTGAAGCTCCCTGTAATGTTCCCCACCACTGTTGAAATGTGCTGTGAATTAATAGTTTATGTATTAAATGCCTAAGTTTTGTTGAATTTTTTTGTTTTTTAATTTGTCTGTTTGTACAGTGCAGTGTGGAGTGCAGCAATGTCATGCGGTACTCACATATAGACAGCTGACACCTGACAGACATCTAAAAATAGAAACTGGATGTAATTAATTATGATATCTGTTTTTTTTAATGTCTGTTTTTTTTTTTTTAATGTCTGTTTGCCCGGTGCCAAGCTACACTTACACACAAACAGTAGACACCTGCCAGACATCTAAAAATAGAAACCAGGTGTAATTAATTATTTATTTCTGTTTTTGTTTAAGCTCGTTTAAGCCCATTTGTGCAGTGCATGACTGTAGCTTAGTAGCATATGTGAAGGTACACTAGATTGTGTACTATCCAAGTAGCTAAATGGGTATAATGATGGCCTAAAGCTTTGTAAGTCCTGGGTTCGAGTCCCTAGCAGACATATCATTTGTTTAATGTAATCTAAATTTTTGTTTAATTTAAAAACATAACTTTTACATTTGGAAGAGCTAAGAGGTGCTAAGCACTGCTTAAATGGGATTAACAGCTACTACTGTTGGCACATTGCCATTGCTAAGCTTCACTACAACTCAATCACGTGAGTTTTCATGATGCTTAGCTCCGCTTCACTGGTTTGCGTGATGCTAAGTGTGACTGCACTTTTCTGATTCTTGCTAAATGATGTGTAAGGGTGGAAAACAGACGATATTAAGAGCAATAGGTGAGAATTCTGCAGCATTTGTTGGGGTCTACCTAACTGACAGTATGCCAGGTGGTGTTGGAGAGGGTGTGAGCTTTCAGGCCCCAAGATGGGGTGTGCAGGAGTTCAGGGTTTTTGTTGGGCTCCTGATATCCAGTTATGAACATAGACTGCTGCAGGGTGATTACCAGGCCTCAGAATGTAAGGCTGAGGCTTGGGTTCAGTTGGCCAGGGACCTTACCAGTGCTACTGGTATCCCCCACACTGGTGAACAGTGTCATCACTGCAATGATGACCTGAAGTGAAGGAAGAGGGGAACTTTGGACACCTGGGCCCAAGAGGTGAGGGTTGGGCATGCCCAAGACATATGTAAGCATTTCTTCCAGTATTTTACTAAACTGCAAGCTGAATCTGTGCAAAACTGGTATGCATAATGGTGTGCTTCTCTTCCAACATCTGCAGCTGAGAGGGCTCACAATGTCTAGTACCATGCTGGATGCCTGACCAGGTTGCACTGTGAGTGTGGTAAGTACGGATATATTATGCTAACTGTAGTGCAATAAACAATAAAGAATAAAAAAACTGTACTGCAATAAATAATAAACAATACAAACTGTAGTGCAATAAATGGGCAATTAGAAATTTAGTGCAATAATGAACAATAACAACTGTATTGCAATAAACACTAAACAATACCAATAACAGTAAGCAAAAATGTGTACAGCAGGATTGTGCTGTCATAACATAATTGCACTAGAGCTCTATGCATTGTATGTGTACAGTAAGGTTGCTGCAGTCAAGTGTAAAACTGTAATAATTGTAGAAAACAAAAGTAATGGCCTGATAAATGTATTGCTCAACTCACAGTATGGTTCAGGGCTGTCTCCAAGCCAATTTAAGTCACATAATGCTCTCTTTTCCTCCCGGTCCAGGAAAAAAAGGTATGTGGGTGAGGTACATCACTTTATAGGCAGATATTGTGTGTAGACTTCACAGATAATAAACAGCAGTAGCAATAAAGTGTTGAGCAGCATTGTGTTTTCCTAAGTAAATCTGCCTTAATATTTGCATTAGGGCTGTATTCATTGCATGTCTGTTCTAATGCCACTGCAGTTAAGTGTAAAACTGTAATAGCTGTAGAATGTAAAAGTAATGGCCTGAATAATGTATTGCTCAACTCATAGTACTGTTCAAGGCTGTCTCCAGGCCAATGTCAGTCACATAATGCTCTCCTTTCCTCCCACTCCAGGAACAAAAGGTATAAGGGTGAGGTAGCCCACTTAATGGGTAGATATTAAGTGCAGACTTCAAAGATAATAAACAATAGTACCAATAAAGTGTTAAGCAGCAATGTGTTTTCCTAAATAAATCTGTCTTAATATTTGCATTAGGGTTGTATTCATTGCATAACTGTTCTAAGTTGCTGCAGTCATTTATTACATTATTTGCAGCAACAGCTTTTGGGTTCTACTCCCATGCCTGCCAGCTAAGGCATGTAAGCACACAATCAGTCCTGCAGGACTTGTGTACCCAGGTTGTCAGCAAAATGACTTTAATAAACCAACTTTTGACGGCCATATTGCCTCTGTTGTATGGAAAGCTTTCTACATGGCCCACCTCATTAGTAAGGCTATCTCATCCAGGGACAAGGTGGTCATAACATCCCTGCATTCTTCCCTTATAAGACCCATTAGTGAGTACAATGCCCCTTTCAACATGTACCTCACAAAGCACATGCAGCAGCTGGAGATACCACAGAAATTCCTCACCAGGAGAATCCATGACATCAAACATCTACCCTACACATAAAGGCTAAAGGCCCTGTCTCTCTGCTCAGTCTCCTACAGACTCCTCAGAGGTGACCTCTGTCTGGCATAGAAAGCAATCTCAGACCCCTCCTTGATGGGACTGCCGCATATCTACAAGTCAAGCTCCACTTGAGTAACCCACACGTGCAACCTCAACCTGGTCTGTGACATCAATAGGATTTGTTGGTGGGACAGATTTGTGTCCCAGAGACTCTCACTCATGCTCCACATCAAACAGAGCACCTTATTAACCCTTTTTAAGTTCAACCTGGATAATTGGATGGGGAAAAGAAAATACACCTCCCTGGGATTCCACCTGTGTCCCTCCTGGACAGGGCCATTGGCTGCTGACTTGTCAGGACACGGGCTAAATTCTTGGCTAGGCTTGTAAGAGCCTCAAGTCCAATAGCCTAGTAACTTCCTATGATCGTATGAGCCTATGATGGCTGTCTAGTTTACTTAATGTACACAAACATATGTCTTAACTGTCCTGATTTTTCATAATGTAATTACAACTGCCTAATCTGTCTGTTCCATGATTACCAGATAAACGATTACCTGGAATGCAATATATTTTCAAATCCATTTACAGAACACCTTGGTAGTTATGTAAGTCCACATTTTGTGAAACTGTTCTATGTAGTTATGTACCTGCATTTGTTACTGTTTGGCCCATACTGTCCCATGCTAACAGCTTGAGAGGTATGTCAGTGCTACATCAGCTGTAGAGGAATTGTAGTCACTGTACTTACAACTGACACTGCACACCTGTAAAAGTAAGTAGTAGTACTCTGTAGTGATATTACCTGCAAGGTAACTAATGGTATGTTTCTCTCTCTCTCTCTCTCTCTGCACCCCTCATCTTACTTAATTTATTATTTTTATTTATTATTAGGACTTAATATTAACAAATTTTATTAAAATAACTGTTTTGTTGGCCTTATGGTTTAATCCGTACTGGCTTGTTGTTAACATACTTACTGTTCTGTTACTTAATGTTGTGTTACACATAATGTACCTTAATATGTATTTGTATTAATAAATATTATGTTCCATTCTGTTAATACAAACTTTGGTTTGGTTATTACTAACCTTAACTTATTGTTATAACTGCTTCAGTACAGTATGTCAAGGTCAGCTGGTCCCTCGTGATCCGCCTACCTTGCCTCCTCCATCCATGACATTTGGTCTCAGCACATCTGGAACCCAGCCTTGTGGTACCCCCTCTGCTGCCCTGCACTACCTGTGGCGTCGGGTAGTACTGCCCCACAGGACATGGATGGGCCCCCCTCTGGAAGCAGCGGTGGAGGGAAAGTTGTCACCCGTGACAAACTGCCAGATTTGGTGCACAGGATTATTTACAATGGTTTTGGACAACACCTGCATCAGATTGAGAGCATGCTGGCCACCCTTGAGGGGCAGGCTTGCCCAGGAGCCCAGCCTCCATCACTTCCACCCTCAGGGCAGTGATGGAGCATTGCTGACAGTCCTATGGGTGGGGATGAGAGTCATACTACTACCTTGTGAAGGCACCACCCCATCCAAGGTGTTCACCCACTCTTGTGTCACACACCACCCCTGTCTGCTGTCTTGTCTGTCTTGTCTGTCTGCAAAACCTTACTCACTTACCCAACTTACTTCCCCTACATGTACCTATGTTCTTTCCCCAACATCCTACTCTCACCTTAAAAAAAGCTTAAGCTTCAGATGTTAACTTAAAGCATTCCATAAGCATTGTTTAACTTTATAAAGTTTAAGCAATCAGCATCAGACAATTTAGAAACAGCAGTTACAGCTTTACCATGGAGTAAGGGGGTCAGGAACCATACATAGAGCCCTTGGTCAACATTATACTGTTTACATACTCTTTCAAATATATGAATAAAACTATCAAAATTATCACCTTCTGTAAACTGTAGAAGAAATTTACTGACCTTTATTGTTTCTGGGTTCAGTTATTCACTTCTCCATTACCTCCATGACCCTACTGAAGAGTCAGTATCTCCCTCTCATGTTGAAGCTGGTTCTCCTTTTCTTCAGCCTCCAAATGCCATAGTCTCTCATTCTCTTTGGCCTCTGAATGACACAGTCTCTCCTTTCCTTCCAAATGCCACAGTCTCTCTTCTGATTATAAATCCATCTGCCTCTCCAGTCTCTTCCGGGGCATGGGTTCAAACTCCATTGCTGCCACCAATATGTGATGGTTCCCTACTCTGAGCCAGCAATCAAGGAGACAATCCTCACCACTAATTCTGGTGAAGGATGGTCACTAAGAGCAAAGATGGATTCACACAGTATTTTAAGATGCAGCTCCCTGCACCAAGCACAATTCCCTTAAGAGCACACAGGGAGCATGCTCCAGCCCTGGGGCTGGACTCTCTTTCTCTCTCTCTCTCTCCGGGCCCACACAAAACTGTACACTAACCACTTTGGAGCTCTGTGACCCTATTCCCAGTTGCTGACACACACACTTGGATATTTGAGTTTCACACACACACACACACACACACACACACACACACACACACACACACACACACACACACACACACACACACATATACATACCTGGGAAAAGCTGGCACAGATTTACTAGCTGTGCCCCTTTTTTCCCAGACTCAGAGGTAATCATGATGCCAACAGTCAGCTATCCTAAGGCTCTTACAAAGGGTACCCAATTATACCGTGTAAAATTAATTGTTTGTTTGTGTCTTTCGGCTTTTCCCGGTTAGGGGTCACCACAGCGGAACTCCAGTCTGCTAATGATTGGTAGTTGATTTTTACATGCCGAGTTACCAGCCCTGATGCACAACCTTCAACGAAGGTATGCCCATTCGCCCATTCACGCATGTCTCCATGCAGAAGACGCTCTAGCTGAGAGTCAAACCGGACAGCGTCTTACTGTGAGGCAACAATGCTACCGCAGCACCACCACTGCGGATACTGTGTAAAATTAATACTAATACAAATGGTAGAGGGTGATCAAAGCAGCAAGGCTTTCAGGAGTGGCGACAGTGTCACTAAAACAAGCATAAGTACTCTCAAGATGTTAAAAGTATTGTCTAAAGAACCAGCCACAAAGAAAGGCATTAAATATTTAATGATAATAATAAAACAGACAACAGGAGAATACTGAATACAATAAACAACAGTTTCAACCACAGAGATATAAAAATAATACAGTTGCATACTTTCTCACAGATGCAGAAAAAGATATTAAACTATTCTCACTAAATGTCCCTGACTAACTCAAGAATTACAGTTCCCTGACTACTTACTAAAGCAAGGCAAGGTGATATGTGCTGAGTGTCTTACCACAGCAAAAGCCAGATGATGTCTGTATTTGTCTATGTGGATGTATGAGATACATGCCCTGTCAGAAATCTTTCCTGCCAGATTCTGTGCTGCTGTGAAAGTTCCAAAGAAATCAGATGCTGGTTAGAGGATGACATCAGTCCTGGTCACCTGACTCAAGTATAATACACACGCACAGAACTTTGCTAAGATCTGTGGCAGTATCTGAAAGTTATAACACAATTTCAAACTTTCCACCCTTCCTGGGTTTTCTGATAAAACATACACATTTGATCAGTTACAACAATACAGCCTAGTATATATGCATAAATTATTTCTGTCCATCAGGACCTAATGTTGATGCATTTGTAACACAAGTAACTTTACAAATATATTTTTAACTAAATATCTGTACAAATCAGCGTAATGGTCAAATAACATAAAATTCTTTACAAAACTCCAACTAGCTATGCTGGCATATGATATGTACATGTACTGCTCTACTCTCCCTGGTACAGATGTCACTACCTTATAATATCACAAGCAGTATTATATAAAACTCAGTATAGCAGAAAATGTTAACATACACAATGGGGGAAGGATGCCTAAAAAGTGCATAAGTCGGAAACCTTCAAACAATGCAAAGAAGCCTGTAATAAGAGACATGCCATTATTTAGTAACTAAAACAGTTACATGTAATTGAAGACACTCAATATAATCAAATATGATTAAAGGCCAAACAACAAGTTCTCAAAGCACAGTAAGATAAACAAAAAAAAGCATTGTGTCAAGCAGAATCGATTATTGTGAACTGTTTCCACTGCCACTGTAGTCTTTAATTGCATTGCGCCTGCCAGTTATACAGGACTGTAGTATCTAGATTGTGTGGTTTACCTGCACATGAGCTCAAAAAACAGCATTTTTACATTAAGAGGGTTTTCTGACTGTACTCTAGTGGAAGAAGTGTGCTGTAGTAAACCTATCTGAGTTAGGGGCTCCTGGCTGAATCCTTATTGTGTGTTTTCCTGATTGGTGTGTAGGCCTTGCTGTTGTAAAACTTGTTTTTCTAATTCTATATAAGCCTAGGGTTTTGTGCTCTCTCAACCCAGTGATGGTTAGCAGTGCCCTGTATAGATGCAAACACTTTTAAGTTAAAATTTCCCTTAGAATAACTATCTCTGCAATGTTCCTCAGCCCCATGCTGCTCTAGGATCATCTAAGTCGCATGCAGAGCAGCATCACCTTGTTGGATAGCTGCAGTTCACACTGAGTACAGCACCCACTCCCCACCAGTGCACTGTCATCCCAGTCCAGTTAAACTTACCCACTCTTCTCTCTGGTTAAACTCATAGTAAAAAAAACTGAAACCATGGATAGGTACTTTCCTGCTACCTCTGTCATCATCAGCCTGGTGAGCAAAGGAATCCTAAGGCAATGCAGCAATTGTCTCATGTATCCAACAACCACTGAATCTTGAAACAAACAAGTGCAGTATATGAGAGATGTATTTATTCTATGATAATTGAGACATGACTCTCACATACTGACAAATCAAATGACAAGAGCACATGTACAACATTTTTCTCACTAAATAAGGTCTCAACACAAAAATCCACATATGTAGAGGTACTCATGAGTAACTTACCAAAACCTCAGAGGCATCTCATATGCTGCAATTTGAAACCACATGCAAACAAAACCAAGTCAGCACTAACTTGTATACATAAAAATACACATCAGAGTGCCTCCACAAGCAAGGCCCTAAGGTGAAACACCACATAGTCAAACATCTTGGTCATAGGAGACTCCATCTTGAGACACATGGATGCCCCTCCTCACCAGGATGGATAAAGAGAGGGTTACAGTCAGTTGCCTGTCAGTAGGACAGGATTTGCCAGATAATGCAGGCACTTAGGTCACTCAGTCACAAGTACCGGTGTGACTCAATCATAGTCAATGTGGGTGTGAATGACCTGAGACATACTATCCCTAAACTATATGAAGGGAGATATGATGGACCTTTCCGAATATGTGTCACAGGCTGATATGAGCCTCGCATTGAGCAGCATTCTATCTTCACCTAGAATGATACCATAATTCAAACAGAAAATTACTGACGTCAACAACTGGCTTAGCTATTGGTGTCATTTCAAGGGATCCAGTATTTGTCAGCCTGGAACAACATAATCCGTAGACCAGAGGTGGTCTGCACCTGTCACCACCAGGTTTTTGAATACTGGCCAAGGCATTAGCCACCCCCATATTGCCTTTTTTAGGCAGTGCCAAACCAACAGACCTACTAACATAACAAACTCTTCTAATGCCAAGCTGAAGGTACTACTGCTCAATGCTAGGAGTCTTTGCAAGAAACTACACTCACTGCTCTCCTTGCCCTGGAGAATGCTGATGTTTGTGCAGTTATAGAGATGTGGTTCAAGACTGTGGAAAGTACCCTGGCAGTGCAAGGCTACAATGCCTATTTCACATTCAGGCCACCCTCCGGAAAGGAAAAAACAAAAGGAGGAGACGTTTCCATTTACATAAAAAACAATCACACCTCAAGACTGGTCAAGCAGAATGACTCGCTTGAGCTACTCAGTGTCCTGCTGACCATAGGCAAAATTCCCCACCATGTCATCGCTAACTACAAGTCCCCAACCAAGAAAACCACTCTGCATACCTGAAGTTGCTAGAATCACTTACCATTGAGCCCAACAGACTACTCATTGGAGATTGTAAGTACCTCTCCATAAACTGGGAAGCGTGCATGGCCAGTAGCATGCAGGTTCAAAGATTCCTGGACTTTGTCAATGCAAATACTCTAGAACAGCTGGTGTGCATTCCCAATAAATCACCCCCTAAACCCCTCCAGTCAATTCCCTTTGTCATTCCCAACAGTCATCCCTCTGCACAAGGGAGGACCAGTAACAGACCCAGGGAACTACTGACCCATAAATCTGACTAGAATCATATGCAAAGCAATGGAAAGGAAAATCATGGACCTGATTAACAACAACATAGGAAATCTCCAGGCTCAAGACCTGATCCAATTCAGCTTCATCAAGAGGAGGTCATGCATGCTCAGTCTGGTAGACTTCTTTGATAAGGTCACCAAGGCCATGGAAGAGGGTAAGTCAGTGCATACCACCTAACCTGACCTGGCCAAGGTATTTGACACAATACCCAACTTAGGTATTATAGATACGCTTACAAAATTGGGTATAAACCTCTACTTCAGCAGATGCATAGCCGGCCTTAGGCATAGGGCGCTGCTCTAGCAGGGGAACTTTTCTATTAATCTGGATGGTGTAGGTAGACCAGGATGGGGGCACCCAGTGGAGTGGGGGGGCACTGTGGAGCCCTTTTGCCTAGGACACCAGCTGATCAAAGGCCATCACTGACCAGATGGATAGCCAAACAGTTCATGGATAGGACACATGTTATTAGAGTGGGGGAATCCACAACCAGCAAGAGACCAGTCACCAGTGGAGTAGCACAGGGATCAGTGCTGGGCCCCTTCCTGTCTGGGATGTACTTCTCAGATGCCAAGGCAAACGGAGATGGCCTTTGGCTGGCCAAGTTTGCTGATGACTGCAAGATGGGGACAATCATTGACCCTTCAAATGATGCTGATATCCTACAGAAAGGAGTGGCACAGACTATGACTGGTGTCAGAGCCATGGCTTCAAACTAAATGCAAAGAAGTGCATAATAATACCCTTTGGGAAAGCAAATACCCCTGCAAATTACATAAGTAAATCCACAAAAGAACACCACAACCATTGAAAAAGCCTCTGCATAAACTACTTTAATAACACAGAATAAACACTTTTGTTCCATTACCTACAGGACTTCATCTGATAAAAATACAAGTTAAAAAATCAGGCATTTAAATAGCCCTCCAAAAATCACGTTTGTCTAACTTCAGTGATTTAAAGTGATATGCTGTTAATACAGAATTTAACCTAAGAAATGATAAAACATTAGTAAAACCATTAAGTAAAATCATAAATATTCTCAAAAGTCATATAAAAAATGTTTTATATTATTTTTTATTATATTTTATTAGACATTTTAACTGCATTTAGTAAATAGTAATGAATAGGATAGAATATATTTATACACACAGTTTTTGATATTCATGCATTTTGTTTTATACACACACACACATTTATATATATATATATATATATATATATATATATATATTATTTTTTTTTTTTTTTTTTTTTTATATAACTTTTGATTAGTAAGGGGTGATCTATGCCTGGCCTACAAGCCAGTCTCTGACCAAACCCTGATGAAAACGTTGCATATTCACAAAAATAACTGCATGAGGATTACCCGCTCCAAGGATTCTAAACTTGATCTCTCACATGAATAGATCATGCTGGAGAGACAGGTATGTGTCCCAGATATTGCTGCACCTCTGGAATAGGCTTCCTATTCACATGAAACAGAGCCTTCCCCTGACCGTCTTCAAGCCCATCTGGACCAATGGATGAGAAATTACAAATTCACTCCGGGGGTGGAGCCCATGTCCTTTATGGACACAGTCAGTCTGCAACAATTGTCAAAACCCAGCTTTCTGATCCTTGTTATCTTTCTTCTAGGGATAGAGAACTGGGTAAAATCTAGGTAAAACTGGATCAGCTTGTAAGGGCTCTTGAGTTGTTAGCCTAGTAATCTCCTATGAACCTATAAACCTGTGATCATATTAGCCCAATGGCAAGCACTCTGGGGACAAATTTTATTTCTACATTCTTCTAATTCCTCCATGAAGTCCATGTACATTCTGTCACTGGACAAGCATTGGCCATGCTAGTATTAGTATGGAATACCTGGCAGTGTAAACATTGGCTCCAGTCAATCATCTGATTGTCACAGCTGAGGTGATCCCCTGCCCCCTGTGCAAAAATGAGAAAATAAGTTGGGTTGTAATATATGGATAATACTTTCTGAAGTCTGGCTAGCATAGCATGAGTATTGAGGAGAACAGTGGAGAATACTGCTGTGTTTTCTTGTATGTATGCATTGTATTCACAACTTCATGAATATTCATTAAGTAATGGGATTAGTAAACATTCATAAGTAACTATTTCCTGAAAAATATGCAAATCCATTTTTCAAGCAAGCGACCTGTTAGCCAAAGTTAATTTATGCATAATTTAATATATCTGCATATGTCAGTGACATTCAGCATGCTCACACATGAGTGAACTGAGGAGGGGGTAATGTTCTACACATATGCTCATATGTAAATAAATAAATAAATTCACAGTGGATCATTAACTTGTAGAGTATGCCTAGTGTTTGGCTTATTCTTAGTGTATCTGATTTTACATGCAAATCAATTTTCAGTTCTTGATCAAGAAAAATTACAGCAGTGAACTGGTGATCAAATTTTTGTGACTGATAAAGAAGAACACTGTCTTCATCAAAGACGATCACACTAATTTATCCAGGATTCCACACCTGAGAAGGTAGAGTGGAGGTGGTTGGAGACCTCCAAGTTATGGCTGAATAAGTAAGCAGGGCCATGACTCCTCATGGCTGTATTACACTGGTCCTGAAAGAAGAGTAATCCATGCACAAAATGGGAAACATCAATAGTAAACATTACTGCATCTGTTAAATTCAAAGCAGAAAGCTGATGTATCTAACTGTATCTAGACTGTACAAACATTGAATATGTGGCAGTTTCTGCAAAACTTGCTGGGAATGCCATCTAAGGAATAGACTGAGATTAGTAAACATCTCAGGCACAACTGGAAAAATACCAACTATCCACTTCAGAACTCCTTTCTTCAGCCTTTTTCAGCATGGTAAGTGTACTGTATTGAGAAAGACCACACAAGGAGACTGTTCATATTCTTGAGGTGCACAAAATTGAGTCTATATTATATGACCAAAAGTTCATATAAGCGAATGCTTAATGAGTGAAAATCCCGGACATCGAAAACAATATTCTGGGGGGCTGTGCCCCCCACACCCACCGCTATATATATTCCAACTCTGAGATTGCACTAAAGCGAGGAAAGGGCAAAAACTCCAATCTTCACTGTATTATGATCCCACTACACGCACCTCCATGTCCAGGAGTTTCGCTCATTAGAGCGTTCACTTATTGAACTTTCATTCACATAATATAGACCCCACAAAATTATCTAACCACTGCAGTTATGGGCAGTCCATTTGATGAAATAAATTATCTTTCATAAGTGCAAATAAAAACAATGCATACAAAAAACATACTCATCAGAAATTCTTAGCCCGGTGTGGCTTTTGGAGCTTTTGTAACTGTCTTATTGTGGCATAGACCGTAGTACATCTGCAGCTACAGACTCCTATATTGTCCTGACAGTCTCTTTTTCACTGTTTATATTAGAAGCTTTCGGAATCATTATCCATTATTTCTATAAATGGACTCCCTTTTTATTCTTAATGTTCAAAACAACTCTGGGCCTCACTTGTCTGTTACATCTCCTTCATGTGACATTAATATCTGTTCTGCCTACTTGAAGTGAAATTGGACCTGGCTGATCAGTTGTCACATTCATTAGAGCTTCTTAATGTAGCTTTTCAGATATACTGGCTGTAACCCAGTGAAAGACCTTGCCATTAGGCACTAATTATTGTGCAATTTATGTAAATTTTCTTCTTTGTCGCAGCAAAACTTGGATTAAGTCAAGCCTAGATGAGCTGATTGTTTAGAAACATCTCCTGATGAGGTATCAGCAAATCCACTGCCACATCCCCCAGTGTATTCCACAACTTTTTCATTCCTACTTTAAGTGTCTGAATATACCTTTTTGTTACGCCACTTATAACAGGGTGACCAAGTGCACATGCCAAATGAATGATTCCATTCCGATTAGTACATTTATAAAAACTCGTTTAATGTAACCTAAGTAAGTGCTATTATAGTTGACAATATGTTCTGCCAATCTATAGGAAGAGAATATTTTGCTAGTCTGCTGATGGCAGCTTATGACATCATTTTAGGCATATGAAATATTAATAAGTAATTTGTCTGGCATCCATCACTGCCATGAGAATGCTACTCAAAAATAAACTACAAAGACAATGTGCAGTTTTTTTTTTTTTACAGCTCTAGTAAAATTCCCATGGACACAAAGAAGCTTGTTTAGGCATGTTTGTTCCATCTGACATAATACATACATTACCTATGCATTTAATTGCTATATCTTGCTTTACAGACCAAATTTTCAAGGCATGGATTTAATTTTACAGTTTGCCCAGCTCTGCCTTTCCAATTTCCACAAATGATATCTAATTAACAAGATCCAGCATTTTGCTACAGTTAGGTTAAACCTTCTCTTCTAATATACTTCAAACCGTAATGCATCTGATAACACAAACCTTCCATCATTATAACTGAACACTATGGAACATTCTCTATCTGCTCAAGCCATTCAAGATATCATGCAACCTTTTACTGGATTTTTTTTTTTGGGGGGGGGGGGTTATTATGAATTATTGCAGTAATACATTATGACATTCATTCTGCTATTTGATCCAAAGTTTGTGGCAATGGAATATTGAAGATATCGTTATTTCAATGTCCCCTGGAGGTCTGCACTCAGTCTGGTCATCATAGGCCTATAAAACAAAAAATGATGTTGACATAGTGGGCAGGTCATAATTACCTTTACAATCTCAGCTGATGGATGTTTTCTGTAACTTGTGAAAGTCACATTTAGCTTTCTTTTTCTTTCTTTCTTTTTCATTCTTTCTTTCTTTCTTTCTTTCTTTCTTTCTTTCTTTCTTACTTTCTTTCTTTCTTTCTCTATAGACTTGGATTTTCTGCAGTTTTTACTGAAATGCCCAAACTCCATTTTCCAGGAAATAATAAAAAAGTCTAGGTACACACCACCATTTAAAGTTTTCAAAATATTTTCTACAGTTCTTTAAAGAATGCAAAGTATAGAAATCATTTTAAACAGTACTTTGTTGCATAAAGAAAATGTTATATATTTCCATTACTTGCTATCCTGTAGGGATTTAAACATGCACCAGATCAAATTTTGAGGACAACCATCATTTAGTGCAGCCAGCATCTCTTCTATTCTTGGTAATGAAAATATTTCCATAGGTTCATAGGTGTTTACTAGGCTAATGACCACAAGGGCCTTTTTAAGCCTAGCCATGCATCCCAAATCACTGACAAGTTTTGATATCCTTGATAAGTGTAAGCAGGGGTTTGGGAGGCGAACCATTTACAGATTACCTGTGTCCATTAGAGACATAGGTGCCAAACCAGGGATGAATTTCCAGTTTCCCACCCAATTGTCCAAGTTACACATAAATTGGCTTAGGGAGGAACTCTGCTTCACATGGATGGAGAGCATGTTCCACAGACACAGTAGTCTCTGGGTTACATACATATCTCTCCAACAGGACCTGTTCTCTGCACCCCTACTTGTAGTCATCCCTATCAGCAAAATCTCCTTTCTCCATCCCTTTGTTGGCTTAGTTTTTATAATATTTCTGCTGTTTTATGAATATAATATTCTGTATGGCTAATGTAATTCTCCTTAAGGATTTGCATCCAAAATCCCAGTCTCTCCTTGTTTCTTGAACCTCCCCCACCCCCATTCCATCATTATCATCCCTTTCCACTTTGCATTATGGCTTTCTGCTTGTGTTGTGTATACGAGCCTTAATTGCATAGCTCTGAAATACCCCACTCAAATCAGATAATCCCAAACCACCTTGTTCTATTGGAAGAATCAACTTATCCTACTTGACTTTTGCCTTCTTCCCCTCCTTGATAAAATCCTTCAACTTTTTTATTAATTGCTATCCACAACTTCTCCTCTGGTTGTTAAACATGTCCCTGACCTGTGTATAAAACTAAATGAATTAAAAAAACATTTTCACTGTTTGCATCTTGCCATCCATAGCCATAAAACAGAGCTTCCAATTTTTCAGTTTTTGTATTATCTTTTTAGTCTCTTCCCATATACCCTTAGCTGCCAAAACAAATCCTTTTTAATACATACTCCTAAGTACTTCATTTTATCATGTCCCATAAATATGAGAATTACTGAACCAAGTCATATGTGGGTACATAGAATATAGGTATTACCTTTGTTTTATCATCATTAATTTTGTACCCCCAAAAGGCATCAAACTGCCCCAGAATGTTCCACAACACTGAAATGTCATTTTCTGGTTTTATCAGGTATAAAATAATATCATATGCAAATAAATACATTTTTTTTATTACCATACCAAGTATAAACTTGAATTTCTGAGTCCCTTATTTTCTTTGCTAACAGTTTGAAATATAATGCAAATGATGAATGGGAAAGAGGATACCCCCTGCCTGGTTCCTCTGCTCAAACAGAATTTATCAGAGAGGAACCCTCCTCCACTTTAATTTTCACCACCAATCCCTCATATATCCTTCTAATCAGTCTTATAATTTTATTAGAGAATTCAAATGCTTCCATTGCCTCACTCATAAAAAGGCCAGCTTACGCTGTCAAATGCTCTCTGCATCAAGATCCACCAACAACAGTGGTATTTTCTTACATTCTTGTTAGCTGAATTGTTTACAATTAATTTATAATCACCACACAGATATAGAACTGTCCCTCTTTAATACTGAAACAATGGGTGCTTCCCTGGACTGATATTTGCTTTAGCTAATCTAACATTAAAACATCTCTTTCATTGCAAATGGCAAAAGATGACTCTTACAGAATTTAGAAAAAAACATTCAGATTCAACAGAATGGCAGCTTTCACATCATGTAGTGCACCTTCTCATATCTCTTAAGTGTACATTTCAGGCATTTCCTCCAGTGGCTTAAATTCATCTAACACAGTTCAACAAATAGGCTGGATATGTTTTCATTTTAACACAAGTTTTTAGAAACAGTCACCCCCATAAAGGGCTGGTTATTCAAATGGCAATCATTTTACATTTCATAGCATCCAGTAGCTGTAATCCGACCCAGTTCTGATAAACTTTCTCCAGCATATACTTTAAATCTAATTGTCATGGTTTACAATTTCTTTAGAAACACTAACGGAAATGATTTCTGTGATATAATCAACACTACTGCTTCGTATAATTTTTGATTGCTGTTATTTTTTATTCAGCAAAAAGGTAGACCTAAGTAATTCTTTTCCTTTGTCATCTAACAATACGGTTATGTTTCGTCTTTGAATATATATTTTGTATTCTTTTTTTCTATTTTAATGCAAGAGTACATATTGTTACCATATGCTCTCTTTATATGTCCCATCTTCCCACAATGAACGCATTTTGGGTCTTTAAAGTTTGGGTCTTGTAGGTTGTGTTTTTATTACTTTAGTGATAAATCATTTTACCTTTTTGTTAATTTGTCTGAATTGTGACTTTATGCACTGTGCTAACAGGTACATCATGTTTCCTTACCTGATATATATCCCTGGCTGGTGTTTCGACATTTAGTTCAATTTCTAAAAAAAATGTTCACTTCTCTCAATATACACTGTGTCAACTCCTAGGATAGCTTCATTTTATCAGTTCGTATCCAGTAGAGTCACTCATGCTTCACCTTTTCCTTTTTACTGCAATGTATGGAGAAAGAACATACAAGGACAGCAGGCATACTCTTTAGGTGTGCTTTGTTATCTAAACACATGATTATGTGCAATCACATTTTATACTTCAGAATGGCTTAGTTTCATAAATGCCTGTAGGAACCACACAGCAGAATACCTCACCTCAATACACACCTCAGTGCTCCCCAATAATGTAACTATTTCAAGGTATTCATCAGCTGAGTATAATAGATGTTGTCACTGCAAAAATTATTTTGAAAGACTACAAGCGATGACTTAGTCCCATGATGACAAATATTGTTCTAAACAGGCAGTAATAATAAAGATGTTAACTGCATTTTATTATTCACGTACAGGTAAAAGAGTTCATATATTGGCATAAGGTGTCAGAAAGTATGCAACATTTTTTACCTCCCATAGTCATGGAATTTGAAATTATAGATAACAAACATCATTAGTCAGTTCACGTGATTACCTTGACAAAGCAGCATAACATTCTTTCTGTTGTAAATGCATTAAACGGCAGCTGTACATATCTATCTGTTGCCCTAGATTGTTTAACACAACAGTCAGATATTTCTTTGAATTACATAAATGCACCTATGGCAAACCAAAATACAGCAGTACATATGTAGGTATATTGGAAATGCCAATCCAATCACCTGTGCAAAAGCATTGTGGCAAGTAAATGGGTACTTACAAGTCAAGGCATCCTTTTTAACCTCATCTGCTTTGGGATTTGGGACTGAAAATACATATATTGCCCTTAGGTCCTTTGACCAACAGTTGGCTTATTTAGGTTTTGTATATGATCTGGACATGCCAATTCATCAAGAAATTCTTGATAGCCACCTGGAGAGGCTCCTTCACATTATTTACAAAATGCAAAGAAAATATTATTACAAGGATGTCACTGGAAGTGGGCAGTAATTCTGGACAGAATTACCTCATCAAAGCAAAGTGAAGTTAGATTTAACAATGAATGCCACTGGGACAGTTGTGTTTGATCTTCTTAGACCCCAGTTCACACCATCTGAAAATGCATATTATTCATTTTACCTTGAGGGTTATGATTTTGGGGGAAAAAAGTAATGTGGACATACCATGGGGTATATGTTAACTACACTACTACTTGCAACAATACTGTAGCATATTGTTCAAAAACTATGCAATGGGTCATCTGTGCCTCTCAATAAGTATGTTGTTGATTGAAAATGAAGATCTTTCAGCAGGGATAGTAGGTATGTTAGAAATCCAGTATTCAGTGCTGCGTTATTTCATATTAGCTGATCTTTATTTATATTGGATTTATGTGTCAGGAAAATCACTCAGTTTGAATAAAACTAATAGATGAATTCACCATGGAAAAACTTCATGTGCCAGTTTATTCCCATAATCCTGTTATTATTCCCTGGTAGAAAGACATTCTGAAGTAAGATGATGTCACTTCTTTGCTTCACTGGCTTTATTAGTCTATCCCATATTAAATCAGAATGCTATCAGCACCAGTAAAGCTTTGGTATTAGTTAATGATGCCAGGTATGGTTTGTATGCTGGGCTCCTCCACAGGGAAATTATTTTCCTTAATATTTGATGATTATGTGAGATAGTGGCTATACTGATAGTCATAGTGTTAATCAATATAGGAATTTATTGTTACTTCTAGAGAACTATGAAAATGGTTGGTTATTAATCTGCTTATTAGCTAGTCAAATCTGTCAGTAGACAGTAAGGTTTTATATTCCTCATTGCTACAAGTTGGACTGCAGATGACTCGAGTTGAGAGTGAAAGAAAATTTAAATATAAGAAAAATCTTTTAAACTAGCACGTAAAGTGGATGTTCGCATTATCTGTTCAGTGAAAACTATTTTCTCACTATAAACTGCTTAATTGCTACACTGAACACCATACATTCAGTACAGTGATTACAATTCACTGCAGTAATAGTGTTGTGTGTGACCTGCATTTCAAACACTGTAGACTTTGATGGGACAATTCAACCCACACAACTTTAGCAGCAGGTGTGAATTAGTAAACAATCGACACTGTATATGTCAATAGTATATAAGGTGTGATCCAGCTGTATGTTTATTCCTTAAACTCTCATTAACTGAACAGGAAAATGGATTCACTGATTGGCAGAAGCAGCTCTTGGTACTGGATACTAGCCTGCATCCTCACCCCCATCCACCCAAGTGAAAGGAAAGAAAATTCAAAGAAGTGAAGATTAGTTATTTGTGGCTTATTTTTATCTTTTTTTTTTTTTTTTTTACCTTTTCAATATCATTAGTCTTTATAGATGTGTGGAGTTCCAAGAATGGTAGACTAGTCTAGCTGTATAAATAAATAAATAAATAAATATAATTGGCTAACTCTGCTTGGTGAACTGTTTATTAAAATGACAGTTCTTCTTGCCTTTTCCAAAAGGCATGCATGACAATGAAAATGTAGCTCACTGGGCTGCTGTATGAAGCAAGGTAGAGCTGTTTCCACTGGCTCTGGCTGCCTCACCTGACTGAGGCAGTCCGACTAAAAGGAAAAAAAGAGAAGTAGATTTAATTTGAATAGGTAGGAGTGCAGGAGCAAATTTTTAAAGCATTTTATATAGATGATATAGCTATAGATATAGATATAGACATAGCTACAAATATAGATATAGATATTATTAGCACAGTACCACTATGCATGCCACTTAGTAAGGCAAGGATCATTATTTTTATTTTACGTGTGTGTGTGTGTGTGTGTGTGTGTGTGTGTGTGTGTGTGTGTGTGTGTGTGTGTGTATGTGTGTGTACGCGCACACTCTTGCACATGCTCATGTGGGTGTGGGTGGGTGTCTGTGTGTATAGTGGACATAGATGCTCTCAACTGTCCTTGATTTTGCAGAATGTCTCTGATTTTGTCTCATAATTTGGTCTGTTCCTCCTAATTCTTTTTTTTTTATGCAATTAGATAAGTCCAGGAATTCAATGAAATCCATGCAGGCTTCATGGGAAGCCTACACAGTCTTTATGTGCTATCACTTTGTGCAGCAGTGCTAATTGCATATTCATGCTTTTCATTACACTTACTAGCAAGGTTTCATGGGCAGCAACAGTGCTGCTGTTCCGAAACCATGCAGAGCAGCATGACCACAGAAATATGAAGCATTTAAGTGTGCCTACGAGCAAACATGGTCAGCAAGATTGCATGGACAGCCACAGTGACTACCAGGGATGAAAATACTGCAAAAACAGCAGTAATAATACAGTAAAAAGTATACTGAGTGCAAAGTACACTATAACAATTTGCAGAATTAAATAATAGGGGATGGCAAGGGCAAATACAAGGAAACATACACTAGACAATGAAAGTGTGCTTATGAAAATGGGAAAATACATGAATGATAGGGATGAATAAAGAGGAAGAAGGCATGGTAAATATGGCAACATCCCCAACATAGTATATGTCAATGTATTCACACTTCAAAGACAAGTCAGTAGCATAACATTAAGCACATATGTAGATAGCATGGTATGTACTGCTGTTTACAGCTCTTGTGCGAGTATGTTATATCATCACACATGATAGTATATATGTGAAGGTCACACAAGGTTACATGTCAATGGAGTTGAATGGCTGTGATATAAACATCACAGACATGCTCACTGGAGAGGACTTTTAGCAAGCATGGTATTTCCAAAAGGGGATATGTGCATACCCTGAAGAACTGCAAAATGACTTGCTTGAATATGACTGACATGTCACCATAGCTATCAACCAATCAAGGGCACATAGCAACAGACTCATGGACAAATGTAGCAGAAATGGGTACAATCATGGACACTTTTAAAATATTAAGATGATTAATATCTGCATTGACAGAACATGTGAGTGTCACTTATTATACATGTTCTTCAGGAACAGATGTACAACTGTAATGATTGTCAGTATTATATAAGGAGAATTTACCACCCTTTCCCCAAAAATGACTACTTTTTAGGGTGTTAAAAGGGAGGGTGTTAATCTGGAGTTAAAATCAGGGGCAATCCCTAGCCAGCTAAGAGGTTTGCATGACTCATAAGCCACAGTCTCCACCTACAAGAATCAAACCCATGCCATCAGTGTTGTCCCTGAGCTGTGTATTTACTGGATGCAACAAAGAATGACATATCACACAAGCATGTAGTAGAACACCTTGAAGGGATGTCTGTACTGTCAAATCCTAATGGGTATGCATCCCAAAGAATAGTTCTATAATGCTGGCAGATGTGTGGGACCTCACTGTGCTATATTGTGATACACTTGACTAAAGCATCCCTGGTTGGCATAGGTATCGGCCATACAGATAAAAGCACATACAAACAGCATACTGTTATGAGTGGATTCCATATAAACCGTAGGGTATTGCATGCATCTGACATATGTAATAGCAATGGGTATTGTCTGAAGCATCTGCAATTGATGAGTGAATTAAGAAGTGATCCATTATAATGAATGGTACAGCACTATGCAAAATGGTTGGCAATGCATCAACTATGCCCATGTGTACAGAAAGCACAGCAGTGCAAAGTCAAGTGTCAATAATCAAGGAAGCTGTCACTGTGATATTGTACACATACCAAACAATACATGGAGCACCCTCTATAAGAACATGTCAGAACTCAACACATGTGCCACATGATTACTGTCTGCCTGACATTGCCAGTAAAAAATGTTATACTGCCATGAAATCCTGGCATACATCCATATTTGTTCATGCAAACTGTCAAGTGGCTAATACAGATGTTATGTACTGGTACATCTGTGACACAGTGCAGTCATACTATAGCTGTACCTATGCTACAATTGGACTTCAGACTTTACATAGGATCATAGGATGATGGGAAGTTACTAGGATATTTTCTGTTAGGCCCTTATAAGCCTAGCCAAGAGTTTAGCCCATGTTTAGACAAGTCAGCACCCAATGCCCCTGTCCAGCAGGGACACAGGTAGAATCCCAGGGATGTATTTTCTGTTTCCCATCCAGTTATCCAGGAACATCACCTCCAAATAAAACATTGGGTCTGAATTACATGCGGCACAGTGGAACTGTTAACATAATCATACAACTGCACATATTTCACACCATTACATCGGTTGCACATCATATGCCTATGTTTTTATCAGAGGAAATTTGTGGGTGAGGGTCCTGATACCATATATGGACACATTACAAATGAGGTTGATGCAGTTCATGCAGAACAGTTAATATCACAAATGATGAAAGTCACACAATGCTGCTGGGGAAACCTGTATAACCTTGTGAATAGCAGCACAACAGTGCATACAATGAATTCACCACGGTTACAAGTTAATTTCATTGTCATATGTTTGTGTATATAGCAACATTACATGTAGAGGAACCCAGTTGTATGTGCCCATGTAATCAGTATGACGTAATACTGATGTATGACACATAACATTTCCAGATGCAAGGTATACACATGCACACCAGTGTCATACTGCATCTGTCACTGTGATGGTTGAATGAAAACTGTGTAGAGTGTTGACATACTTCACTACAACAGCACATACCTTAGTAAGACAACAATATATATAGCATCACCCTATGTCAACAGCCTTCAGGAGGCATATTACTACAGCTGTTATGGAAGGCACATGTAACCAAATGTCAGCAGTAGGCATCAATATTATAGCTTAAATCACAGACTGGAATACACTGTTGTAGAGCTACAGTACATCCACATCTCAACATACCACATGTGGATGACACAACAACCTTGACATGTGCAATGTTGTTCACAGGGTCATAGGACATTACTAGGCTAATGCCCAAGAGCACATAAAATCCTATACATTATTGTCCCATTTAAACCAATCACATAGCTATGTGACGGAAGATAGTAGGGAGCTGTGCATATGTGTGCATGTGTTTGATTTCATATAGACTGCCACTGTCCATATGTAACGTGCACCACCCCATGACAGAATTGGCACTCACACATCCAGTGGTCTGGAGATGGCTTGCAGTGGGTCATGGAGGTTCTTTGATTCTTGATGTGTGTATACATCTTTGAGATGATGACATCCTTAGTCTCCCACAGAAATTATGTTATGTGGATACAGAGAAAAAATTGGATGTTGGATTCAGGGTGCTATGTAAAAGGTTCTCCTGAATGGAAGTCAAATGAAAAGAGATCCAAAACGTCATACAATGACTGTAATATACCACCAACCATATCCACACCAGTTGACTGAGGTCAGAGTCAAATACCACACCTGTGCAGGTATAGAAACTGTATTCCATACGGTGTGACTAGCACCACCACAGATGTCTGACTTTAACACTGTCAGACTGCACTTTATAGGGGATGGCATCATCAGTGTATGCTGAGATTAGAGCCCCTACCTATCTAATTACACAAGCTGAAGAACACAGTACTTAATGCTAGCACCACCACAGAGTGCACTTTAAAGAGGATGACATCATCAGTGTATGTTGAGAAGAGGATGTTGGGAGGGCTGTATGAAATTGCTGTGGAGTCATGTAACAGTGTAAAAGCATTTTCTGAATGCTACTTGGGGGAAGGTGGCAGGAGCTGGACTCATTCTTCTGACTACACACACTGAGACATGCAGACACACACAAGTTGACTGCTTTGAGATTAGAATCTCTATCTAATTACACAAGCTACAGAACACAGTATTTTACACTTGTGCCACTGCAAAAGTATTAGTTTAATAATGTCAAAATATACTTTATAGGGAATGACATTATCCGTGCATGTTGAGAAGATGATGAGAGGGGTGTATGAAATACTGTGGTATCATGTTGCAGCGTAAAGTACATTATGAATGCTACTTGAGTGAGGGTGGCAGGACATGGACTCACTTTTCTGAATACACACACACACACACACACACACACACACACACACACACACACACACACACACACACACACACACACACACACACACACACACACACACACACACACACACACACACATGCACACACACACACACACTCACACACACACTGAGACATACAGACAAACACGCATATTGACTACTGTGAGATTAAAACCCCTATCTATCTAATTACACAAGATAGAGAACAAGGTACTTAACACTCATGACACCACAGAAGTCTGAATTTAACACTGTCAGAGTGCACTTAATAGGAGGTGACATCATAAGTGTATGTTGAGAAGAGGATGTTGGGAGGGCTGTATGAAATTACTGTGGAGTCATGTAGCAGTGTAAAAGTATCTTCTGAATACTATTTGAGTGAAGGTGTCAGGATATATATACATGCTGTTCTTACTACACACACAAAAGTTGACTGCTGTGAAATTAGAATCCCTATCTAATTTCACTAGCTAGAAAACACAGTACTTAACACTTGTGCCACTGCAGAAGCTTGAATTTGCTAGTGTCACAGTGTACTTTATAGAGGATGACATCATCATAGTATCACAGTTAACATATAATGTTATGAGACTTGTTTGCAAAGCCAAGACTTGTGATATGATTGGGTGAGAACAGTTTGGAAAAGGACATATAAATACATCCTGGCGACCTAAGTGAAAGAAGCTGCCATGAATGCATATTGCAGAAGTGAAACAGACATTTACCTGTTTATGAGGATGTTGTGGAGATGACACACACACACACACACACACTTTGGAAACAGCAGTAGTGCAATGATGGAGTTATGTGTCTTCATATTCAGATGAAGGTATTTCCACATTAATACCAGTTACTGACAATATCAGTGTGATATGATCATAGATGACCAATGTCCAGTGTCACTATAAACCCACACCAGATGTAATAATGCAGTTACTCTCTGTAATTCTGGAGTCTGTCTGATAATGGCCCAAAGTACTTGTATATCATTTACAAGTGCATTGCTGCAGGGCACACATGAATATCAGAAAGAATGTGGTCACGGAAGTACACATGTCATTGTCCTTCTCTTGTGTTGATGAGTGCATTTCCATATATTGGTGGATTACAGCCCAGTAACCAGAGTTAGATGTGCTAAACACCTCTTCACAAAGTGCATCACCGAGAAGCTGATTTGTGCAGATGATGTCAAAGTATTAGCACATACATGATTTGGATTTTAGTTATTCACTTGGACTTGTGAAGTAGCAGTGTCCACTGGTGCTCATTGCCAAACTGTGCACAAATAGGGACATACAGTAACTGGCATGATTGGGGTTCACTGAAAAATATATCTGCTTGTTATTAATGTTTCTTGTGTCAGGCTTGCACAAGGTTCTCTACATAAGGAAATAGTGAAAATGTTAATGTAGTACTCTCTTTGTGCAACTAGGCTCAGTGGTGATAGATGGCTGTCAGTCTGGACAGTATTGTGTGTGAAAAATACACCCAGCCTAGGACCAGATATCATGAAAAGTGTGTGGTGTATGCTTCCTCATAGTAATGACAGTTTCCAAACCATATTAGATGAACATTTCATCTATCATCACATGAACAGGACACAAAGGGAATCCTACAGCAGATTTCGAAACCTTGAGCACTAAAGGGGCATTGATCACCTATTGAATCAAGGTAACATGCTTGTATCATCCATCAATAGGGTCCTGCCAGTATGCAGACACCCTGAGATGACTTGTATATCCATCAGCCTAATAAATACACACATAAAAACAAGGATGTAGCAAAGGGGTGCATTAAAGGAGGGATGGACATACACATAACAATGTTTGTTGTAATGTAATATTTGTGTAACTGTTTTTGATCTGTTCTAATTATTAAGCTGCCATGCTCTGCAGCATGTAGTGACTGACACAGGAATAAAGAAGGATTAGTAGAAGGACAACATGCTTATGACAAGCAGAACAAAGTTGGATAAATATCCAGTAGTTGTGGGGATGGATGTTAACACAAATAATTTGGTTTGGCCAGTATCCAATATATCTCCATGAGAACTCATAACTGGGACAAATGTTAAGATATGGGTGATTAAACATATCATAGACATATAACATAACACTAAAAATGATGTGAGATGCATCTGGAATCAAAACCTTGATGCTATGGGCAAAAAAAATCTTCAGTTAAGTGATTTATGTTAACGCTCCACATAGGAAGTTACACTTTGTTACATGCAGCAGTGACCAGAAGAACTGTTAGAGTAACTGTTTCAAAGTAGTGGCTTTACTCTGCATTACCTCTGTATTCCTATAGTACAGCATGTTTAAACACCATTGCATGGAAATAACTGGATTAGTAAGGCTGATGGCAAAATCTCAGCAGATTTTGCCATAGGACATGAACAGCCATTCACCACCACATGGCATTTGGGTGCAATGCCACACTCCACACAAAAGCAGAAGACAACAAGGGAAAGCTTTTCAATGGGCCATTGCTAGTCATGTGTGTTGTGCGTGATTATATTTTTGACCAGATTAAATGTGTGAAAATGGGGTTGATAGGAAAGTGGTGAAATGGGGGGTAATCAGAGAGAAGAACAAAAGGAAAGCAATACAGGAATTTGCAGGAGGGATTATGAAAAAAAACATAGCTATCCACTTCTTCAACACAGTAATATGTACATGTAGACATAACCGGATGAATTTGGACTGTCACCACACCACGTATGGATGACAACAATGCGCTAATTTTGCACAGCCAATTGAACCAAATCAAGTGTGTCAAGAAAACACATATGCGAAGTGGAGAACTATGTATGGGACAATGGTTTGTTTTTGTTTGTTTTTTTTTTTGGGTGGGGGTTGTTTTTTTTTTTTAGAGGACTGTTGGGGATGGGACCTAGGAATGTGAGAGTCAGGTAGATAGGTTAGGTGAGGAAGCAGGTGCAGACAAACAGGTCAAGCAAGACAAACACATGGATGGTGATGAATCAAATATGTTGGGGACACCATTTTTGGGAATAGGTAGGGGACATCAGAGGCACATGCCCATCAAGCATGGGAACAGTGAGAATCTAGTCCTCACCATCAGAACTGTCATCACTGTCTCCTTCCTCTGTTCCCTGTGAGACTGCTTGACATGGGAGTCATTTTACTTTGTCTCTATTAGATTATGCACCATCTCTGGCAGCTCCTGGTGGGAGACATAATCACTGCCCTCACCAGTACTCCCACAGTGTACCACTCCACCATCAGACAAGGCAATGCTACCTGATGTGGATGGGCCAGGTAGGGCAGGCACTGTGGAGGTAGTATTACAATAAATATCCTTTTCTTATTGTAATAACTATAGAGTTTTCACAATCCCAAAAATAACTGTGAATTGTTACAAGTAAACATTGGAATATGAACATATTCCATACATGCTTTTAAAGATACTACAGATTAACTTAACAACATGGCATCAAAGCCAATACTGCTGCATTTCAAATTTAAAAAACTGATACTTGCTAAATGTGAGTCTATAGGTTACTTGTGGGAACTGAACACACATAATCTGAATACATTATTACACTTGCCTAAAACAATTACCAAAAGTTACAGAAGAAAGCATGCATGCTTGCTGTTACATTTAATATATGTATGCTGAACTTGATACTGATCTATGGAATCACAACATAGTACAATCAGGGTCAGTTGTGCTTCAGACATACCGCTTACCTCTCTGAGTTGCTTCCAGTCTCTCAGCATGTACCTCCCTGTTCACTGTGATTTCCCTGCAGCTGTAAAATAAAGAATGTGAAAAAAGAGACATGGAGCATTATGCATACCAGTCTTGGCTATCTACAGCATTCCATAACCTTTCAAGTTGTTTGACCTACATACTTACACAACTCGGGGTGTGAGCAGTTTAAAATTCACCTAGCCACTGATTGGGTTGTGCCTGCTTGTGCCTCTTAAGGCCACTGTAGTGGTGTTTACACTACTCCCCAGTGTGTGCTTTGCCAGTCGCACTACAGACAGCCTTGGCTAGGCTGTTCCAAGCCTCAGCCTTGTACTGAGACCCAGTATAACCCCCCAGCAGCAGCCTCCAGCTGTGGTGCTTCGTAAGGAGTGCAATAAAGATTTTTGACTCCTCCACACCCCACCTCTGTGCCCTGAATTTAGCTGTATCCTTCCCATCTCCTGCTATGTCTACAAAGATCCTCTAACAACAATTGCAATTATTTTCCACCAAACTGTGATATTGCATTTTATGACCAGTGTGCAAACACACACAATCATGCCAACCTCACGTGCACAATATTAAGTGAAGAGAAGCATTGCCAAACAAAGCGGAATGCAGTTTATGAAACAGCAATGTTGATATGACAATTGGCATTGATTTATGACATGTGTGCTGCTATACCTGGTCACACTTTCTCCAATGGTCAACAGTGAAATTCTAAATGACTTATATTTTAAGCCATGACTTTGGAGAGATCAATAGGGTGACTTGACACATATTTTGTGGGGACTTACACACCCTGTTAAAAGTAATGTATACAATGTGGGATTCAAACCTATGTAAAATTAAAGGCATACATTTCCACATAGATAATTATCCCACTTTGCCACAGAAGAAGTGTTTGCCAATTCTGATCATTACAGATATACAGTTTAAAGAGTGACTGATGCCATACTTCCAGTAAGCCTATAGGTATATGACATTAAAAGGTTCTGGCTTATGCATTCTCAGGTGTGATGCAGAACTAACATCTGACAATATACTGGAAATGGATATACTTGCATGACTTTATTACTAGAGTTTGGAGTTATGATACATACCAAACAATACATTCTGTTTTACAGTTATACTTGGGTTATGGGATGGGTGTAGATGATTGCCAGTAAACTACTGTGTCCATCAATGATATGCAGCTGCATTTCTTATTACATAATCATCACTGTCATGCTAAACCAGTTATCCACATAAAACATATGATACCTGTGTATATGTATGTAAGCAGTAATGATATATTTCTCTCAATCAACCTGCTATACATAGGTATTGGTATGTAGTACTACCTGTATAATCAAAACTTTCTGAAAGGTTACATTGGAGCACTCTTTACAAAGAAGGAGAATATGCTGGATTTGAACCTTGGCTTATCTCTATTCAGACCATGAACCTCTTCACTTACACCTAGTGCCACAGGGGAAAGCTAGGCAGTGTGCATATTTTCCACATTTAGTACTGTCCAGATTGCTGATGGCCACACATTGCTACTGAGCCTGTTGTGCAAAGGAAGGCAAATCACATTAAATTTTTCATTTTTTTCCTGAAGCCAATGCACAAATGTAAAAGGTGATGGAAAACATATATTATGCGTATAAATACTCATTATGACCCTTTCTCAGTAAAAATAACTACTGAGGGACTCAAATGCCACTTTACTTATTTCCTCTCTTTTCTAGCTCAACATATTTACACCTTGTGCCACAAAGACAGTCACATAACAAGTAGAATTTCTGCAGTCATTGCCATCCATGATGCTGACCACCGTGCAATGCCACTAAGCGTGTTTGGGCACTATAAGGTGAATGAAATTCAATTTTCACATTTTAAGCAGTTAACTGTGTTTGTACTACGCCACACTCATGACAAATGGTAAATAAACATAGGAATTAAAAAAGGAAAAAAAAGGTTAAACAGATGGCTCTGGATTTGAGCCATCAGACTATTGCATACACAACACAGTCACTGTGGGTTATCTCTCTTTGCCACAGACACGGCTTTGCAATATCAATCAAATCATGCGCATATAAGCAATTCACATTTCATATCCGGTATTAACAGTTATTACAGTTGGATATTTTAAGTAGGTTGTACATTTGTGGCTACCATATTTAGTGCAATGAGTGATCAAACAATTATTTATAAATATGTTTGCAGAAATGAAGCTCTGTCTTCTGTTTGTATTCTGGTCACTCTTCCCTTACCACTGTTTTACTTTCAGATATGCAGTTTGCAGTGCATTTCCTATCATTTCTCTTTCAAGATGTGATACAAATACATAACAGGGAACAATAGTTTTCAGCAAAGGCAGGCTATTATGGTCAAAAAAATTAAACATATTTGGTGTTTGATTTTATTTAAAAGCTCACTGCAGTTAGTTCCACACTTTGTAAGTATGCCCTCACTAACATGCAGGGAAAGGTGTCTGAATTGCTGTTGTGTTTTCCTTCACTCACACTAATCATTCACACTTGCAAGCCATTAGCACCTAACAACAGTGTAGAGGCTACACTATGTTTACATCTGTTACAAAAAGTCAAAAGTTTGGTATTCCGTAATTCTAATGAGTTCATAGCTCATTAGCATCTTCACAGAGCTCAGAGGGCTGAATGTACACTATAAAAAGGTAACCATGTAACTGGGGAACTTGAAGGTGAGCAGACTTGTTTCAGAGAAAGCAGAACATTGGTATTTCTTTGAAGGAGATTTCTCTGCAGAGAAGCACTTATTTTGCTAAGGTATATTTCAATTATTCATGGGCATTTAGATAGTAACCTTTTAGAAATGTAATTATATAGCCAGTAAAAAAATGAAGGTTGACTTGTATGTACTTCTTATACTTCACTGTCGGCATAGGCAGTTTTTGCAGGCCTTTACATTTGTAAGATGCACATGTTATACTTACAGCACACATATGTTCTTATCATTTCCTTTTGCAATTTCACCTGAGATTGCAGAGAACTGAAATGTTTTTCGTCCAATGCAAGGGGTTGTACATGTGACTGACTTTGGTGTTAGGCTTCTCAGATGCCCCAGGGCAACCTCCACAGCAGTGGTGGGTACAGTTTGAAAACTGACTGACATTCCTAACTTGTATTCTTGACTATTTAACAATGCTAACTGTCATCCAGTAATCAATGACATAACTGCATTCTTCAGTATAGGAATGTTAACAGAATGGAGGTGTTTGCTCAAACCTTTACATTTGTGTTAGATGGTGGGGGTCTGCATCCTACCATTCTGTTGTCTTAAATGTGAAGTGTGTTTCAAGTGCTTTATGTTGACAGTAGGTATACTGCATGATTATTTTTTGGAAAGAATACAGTATTTATGTACTATTAATGGGTTTTGTCCTTCTCTGTTTTACACAAGAAAATAACACCCAAGCCAGCAAATCCACAAAAAAAAAACTTTTTAATGGGGCTGAGAATGAGGTCATCAACCAGACTCTGAGACACCATGGAGTCTTCCTACTTGAGAGAGACCAAGGTGATATGACTGCCAGAAAGGACATGCAAAACCCAGTAGTCTCTGATGTCAATGCATTTAGTGGTCATAGCTGCCATTAGGATCAGGTGTGGCATCAGCCCACTGACATCATTTCATCAACACAAAGGAGGGTGGCTGCAGCTGCCTGAGAATGGCTGGTTATGGGTGGTGGTCTTGCTACTGAGCTAACACTGACACCAAATGTGTAGTTCTTGGCCACTGTCAGATATTCCAATAGTTCAGGGGAGCCTTCACACAGTGTGATTGATGTTGGTGCTGATGTGGCTGGGAGGCCAGATTCCAGGTAGGCTTACATATGGCAATATTATATTTTCTTATAAAGTAAAATATAATTTGGCTGCTACTACTTGTGATGCATGTTTTGTATCTGTACCTATTGATAATTCATAGTTATACAAGAGAGTGGGTCAATAAACTTTGGGGTGGGGAGCATGGCTCAGACAAGTTTCAGTTACATATAGCTGATTGTTTATTTACTGTCCCTATGCTATTCACATTGTGATGCTTAATAGCCATCCTTTTATTGCTGCATTTCTTCCAAGTCCATCCTCCCTGCAAAGTGCTTAGATATCTGCACAATATATATAAGCGGTATGTGTGAGGAAGATGTAATGAGTGTCTGTGCCACTGTAGTATCTGCAATTGTGTGATCAGTCAATGGATTGGATGAATGCCACACTGGAATGGGGACTGTCTATGATGGAATGTCTGCTGAGATGGAAGACAGCATCCATGTGGCTGTAGGGCTGCACCATCATTTGATGTTAGCTAACATGGCTTTGCCCAATCCTGCTCCTGTAGTGGCACTACTTCCACTGCTCTATCAGTGATTGAGGTGTCCACACCCAGATGTGGTAGACCATGGAGTCATGGACCTGAGTGTTGCTGTGAGGAGAGCTTGTCCAGCAGACATCGCTCATGTTCAGATAGAACCAGCACATCTGACCACAGCCATGGATGTGCAATGCCTGGAAGAGCCAGTTCTCACAGCTGGGGGCAACAATGCTGAACTGATACCTCTACCATGTACAGCTCAAACTTGTTGACATGCCAGGACAGAGTGCTAGCACAGAGCTTGACTATGTTCATAAAGACACTCACACACACATTTTACATAGAGTGCCCATACAGGCCCCCACATACCAGCTATATGAGGAGTTACTGAGGTTTGCAGGTCATTCTGTCTCAGTGGACATTTGATATTCTCTACATTATTGTCTGCCTGTGTTTCTTACTCACACACGCTCTCACTACTTGTTGTCAGCCTTGGATCTTGCCCCCAAACCCTGTGTAAGTGATGATAACTGTGCCATTACCTTGTTTCTATCTTTTGTATTCAGGATTCCATATGTATATATTTTTGCTGCAAAAGGTGGATAGATAACTGAGTGCTTATGTACTGTTGATGTAATTTGGAATTTTTTTCTGAATTATTACATCATTTTATTGTTATGATTCCTACTTTGAAATTGTTGATACAGCATTCATGCTTATTGGTTTACTTGAGAGAATGTAGGGATAAGCAGACTTTGGACTGATTTTCTATACTGGGTATTTTAGATGCATAGTGCAAGTTAGTTGTTAAACTGCATAAATATATATACTACATAGGTCAGTCCTGTCACATATTGATGTCATTGCTGGACAACTCACACATTCTACTTAAGTACATTTTCAAGTAACAGTATGCCATTCATTCATGTTCTTACACATTTATTTTTCTTTTATAGGTTCAAAACTTATCTTGATAGTCTTCAATTACAACAAGTTTTCATTTGGGGTTGACTCGGTCTGATGTTAGCAGTACACAGCCATTACATGGGCAAGTAAAGGTTATAAGCATTGCCTTGCATCAGGTTTATTCTATGTATGTGCATAGAATGAAAGGTGTACCCCTTAGGAGTTGAACCCATGTGCTGTCTTTCTCTTGGCCAGTGCAAGGCCATATTGTGGATATCTATGTCTACCTACACCCACAGCAGCTGAGGGATCCCCCTGTGACTCCTCTCCTCTGTGTGCATGTGGTGGCTGTGCCATACTGGCACAATGGTGTGGAACATTTGCTCCTTACCCTTGGTGTTCCTATTGCAGCTGATTTTGCAGGATGATATTGTGTAGTATAGCACAGACTATGATAATTCCAGCAGAAATACTGGGATTGTACTGCAGACACTTCCCTCCAATGTATCTAGGCACCACAACTGTGGCTTCAACAGCCCAAATATATATACTCTGTGATATTTCTTGTTTGAGGTGTGCCTCATTTTACTGTTCATCTGTGGGGGTCTGTGCCTTTCTGATGGCTATCATCAGCCATGGTTCACGTGCATACCCTGCATCCCCCAGTCCCTTGTGGGACATCACCACTGGAAAACCTCTAGTACAGCTGTAAGGTGCGCCAAATATGGGAGTCATGGTAATTGTAGGGTTTGCCAGCACACACATTAAGGATGGTTCTCTTAGCATTACACACAACCTGGCAGTTAATGGAGTGGAACCCATTTCTGCTGATGTAAACCCTTCCCTGCTTCCCAAGTGATGCTTTGAGCTTAATATGTGTGTGTGTGTGTGTGTGCGTGTGTGTGTGTGTGCGTGTGTGTGTGTGTGTGTGTGTGTGTGTGTGTGTGTGTGTGTGTGTGTGTGTGTGTGTGTGTGTGTGTGTGTGTGTGTGTGTGTGTGTGTGTGTGTGTGTGTGTGTGTGTGTGTGTGTGTGTGTGTGTGTGTGTGTGTGTGTGTAGTCTATGGCATACAAGACTTCAGGGAAGTGTTTTGCAGAGTAAAACTTTTCATAGTTCCAGCTCTGTCCTCAGGGGTAGGGGGAAATATATATAACCACTGGCATGCTATAGCATAGCATTCAGAAACTGGTGTAGGATCCTGGAGTCTGATGCCTGTGACACCCCTAGCATGTCCCTTGCGTGTCACCAAAGGGTTCCTGTAGCTAATATTCTAAGTGCTATACATACCTTGGTCTCCACAGGTATTGGTTTCCCTTGGTTTGCCCTTGTTGTCAGGTGAGGATGACAGATACTGCAGAGTTCCTTTCATGTGTCACTATCTACCCTAGCACTCAACTACTTCCACCTCATGCAGACCATGAAAAGTTAAATGGGATCTAAATACCCTTCTCTTCCTTGCCCAAGGTCTATCAGCAGCAGCAGTAGCATAGACTTGAGTCTGCTGCACATTCTTTCTTTGCTGTGTAGTTTCTGTGGCTGTATTCCAATAGGTACTGGAGTACAAGGCAAAAGGCTACACTAAATGTACATGATTGCTGTATAGCTTGTTGAATAGCTCTGACATCTTGGATTGGTTGATTAGCATACAATTCAGCTGCTCATGCAGTAATTAGCATGCCGCAATGTTTACCGTGGTTGCGTGGCTTAATCAGCAGGCTGTTGTAGCATACTCACTGTCTCAGTGAGCCATGTAGGGTTTATTGAATCCTGCCCAAGGATTGCAGACAGTAAATAATGACAAACCCTTGAGTTTCAGGCTTACTAGCCTTCACAGAAAGCATGCAAATGCAATGTTTATTATTATAGCAACTTTCTAAATATATAAAGGCAATAATTATCTCTTATTTGTGTCTTTTGTCCCCTATTTTTTATTTTTCTCCTTGATTCATGAGTTAAAAGGTTGACAGGTATGTGGGAGAATGACGTGGGTTACATGGTGTTTTATGACTGCAGTTAGTAAGAAGATGTATTCCAATGTGTCTTCTGATTATGAATTTATACATCCATTTGATTGCAATCAAAGTTTGGTGGTAGACAGTCATGTGTGTGTGTGTGTGTGTGTGTGTGTGTGTGTGTGTGTGTGTGTGTGTGTGTGTGTGTGTGTGTGTGTTTGTGTGTGCATGGGCGGGCGTACATTTGTCTTTGCATCTGTGTGTGCATGTGTGTATTATATATGCTGGAATGTAAGGTGGCACAGTTGCCTTCATAAAATGTCTCCGATTATTGCCTTATATTTTGGTCTGCCCTTCTTAATGTTTGTAGTGTTTTTACGGCAAATGAATGAGGACTACAATCACTAATATCCTTCTGAAAAAAATGCTGTTACAAAGCCTGTTATCCTAGCAAATTTCTAAATATATAAAATAGTAATGTCTATCCCTGATTCGGGTCCTTTTTCCCTCGTTATTTTTTAGTTTTCTCCTTGATTCTTGAGCTAAGAGGTTGAGAGATAAACTGGGGAGGGGGGTGGAGTGGTAGTGAGTTGCACACTGTATTCTGACAACAATCCTCCAGATTCAGCTTATTCTTGCATGGAAGGGACCATTCCCGTGCAGCACAGCAGCGCACCAAGCATATTCATGAAGGTGCGCTGTCGTGCCCTAATACGGACACGGTTCTGTGAGAAAGTGCAGGGGGCATGTTCAAGAGCAGTGCACTCACAATGCACATGCCCCCTGCACTCCAGAATTGCCATTCAGGAATTCAAAATTTGAAAGGATATATACATCTCAAACTTGTAGAGCCACACCTCTCAAGTGTACCTCATTACGAGGAATGTACCTCATTTGGGGACTTAAAAAGTTCATGTTCCTCGAAGTTCCACATAGAAAGGGTCTGTCACACATTCAGTGTTAGGAATTTGTTAAGTGAAATCTATGGTATATAGAAATTAGTTGTATTAATTCATTAAAAGATCTCTATAACTAAAACCAGCATATTTTAAAGATCCTATGACCTTCCTAGTTGAAGTTGATTGTAAGCCATTAGAATGTGTTCCACATTTTGTTCCACATTATGTGGGCTTGTGTTCCTCATTTTGGAGTTGGAAGGTTGAGAGCTATGCATAGAGCACAACAGATGGACAAATGTTGGGGGGACAAATAGGGACACATATTTTAAATATAGCCCATACAAACTTAGAAAGTTGATAGAATAACAGGCTTTGCATTAGCATGACTTTACCCTCGATGTGGAGTCTGAAATGAACTGTCCGTCAGTAGTAAATTCATGCTAATGCTAAACCTGTCATCCCAGTAAAATGAGAAAAAAATTAAATTACATATATTTTTTTTTTCGTGCCACAACAAAGTTTAAGCATAGCTGAGCAGGTATGTGCTTTGCACACCTGTGCTTAGCATAGCTTAAATATCTGAAGGAGTTAAGTAGGAAAATATCAGCTAAATATGTAATCTGAAATAGTGTAGCAGTTAGAGCTGCAGCTTTGCATGCATTCATGGTTTGAGGCCCAATGAAGTCTTTTCACTTTTACATGTGAAAGCAGTTGTAAAAGTCATATGTTGTAATAAATGAGGTAGTAAATAATATTTATCACCCAGGGTAATTTAGAAGAACCAAAAATAAGGTGTCTGTCAAGAAAAGATGTGAAACCCCCAAATAAACACAAGTGCCCCATACAGTATAGTAACACAAGAATAAATGTAATGAAAGCACATAGGCGATGTCAGGGAAGGTAAACATAAAATTATAATATGTCAGGAATGATGAATCAATCCCATAAAGCTGATAGTCTATAAAACAAAATACTTAAGCAATACTAAGCATTGCACAGCTATGCTTACTGGGTGTAAGCATTGCTGAAATATAAATGCTAAGCAAAGAATAACCCAGCTAAGCAGATTTGCCCATTGGTAAGCAGTGCTGAACCTGCCCCTTTAAGCACTGTCAACCTTAGCTAAGCAGGTTAGCTTAGCTTAGCATATTCAAAACCATCCAATCATGGCAAAGGACAGGAAATTGGTCGTATTTAAACCTCATAGGCGGGAATACAGCTCATAACCAGTTGTAGCTCCCCACTGTAGGCAGTATAGCTGGTGTTGGAGAGGGTATTCACTTTCAGGCACAGTGCTGGAGCATACAGGAGTCCAAGGTCATGGTAGGACTCCTTGTTAAAAACCATGATGTGAAACTGCTGCAGGACTAGTACCAGGGCTCCCAATACAAAGTGGAGGCCTAGGAAAGTTTCACCCACAATCTCACCAGTGCCACTGGCATCCCTTGGACTGGTGAGCAGGTCCAGCACCACTATGCCTACTTGAAGCAGAGGAAGAGGGAGCTCTTGGACCAGTGGGTCCAAGAAGCACGGTAGAGGAATGATGTCCCAGGCATGTGTAAGTATTCATATCAATAACTGTTTACCAAAGTCCATCCTGTGTATGTGATGGATAGGTATGCATAAATGCTTCTCTATCTTCTTTACAGCTCCAGCTGAGTAGGCTGCGAACCAGGAAGCACATGCAGCAGGTTGCAAAGGCTGCGTTGCAAGGCTAGTGAGTAACAATCTAGCTTGTAGTATTCATTCCAAATAAATATTAAGGAGTAGAATGTCACCTTGCAGTATTAAAAGTGGGTATGGTTTGTGCTGAATAAACCAGACAATATTACAGTAATAGACTCATATAGGTTATATATCAATAAAACTGTAACTGCCTGTCAATAAAATTCAAAACCCTGGACTGGTTGTGTTTACTCTGATATTGTATGAATTGAAATGTGTGCAGGTTATGCACAACTATAGCTCTGAAAGAATTAAACAATCAAGTCTCATCTGACAAAGTTAGTGCCACTGTAAGACATGAGATTAACTGATATGAAATGTTTCGTGCACCAAGATCTGATATTTTACTTCTTCTTCCAGCTTTTTCTGGTTAGGGGTCTCACCACAGTGGATCACCTGTCTGCTCATGATTGGCAGTGGAGTTTTACAGTGTCGAGTTGCCAGCCCAGCACCCAACCTTTCACGGAAGGCACACATATGCACGCAGTCATGCCTAGGGCCAATGTAGAGTATCCAATCCACCTACAGCATGTCTTTGGGATGCGGGAGAAAATTGCAGCACCCGGAGGAGACCCACGTGACCACAGGGAGGACATGCCGACTCCACACCGAAGGGACCTCAGCCGAGGATCGAACCAGAGAACCTCTTGTTGTGAAGTGGCAATGCTAACTGCTGCACCACCACAGCCACCCTATCAAGATCTGATATCTGAATAGTAATGTTGTGTTAACCACTGTTTACCACACTGTGCTATGTCAAAAGGCATATATAGGAATGTATGTATAAGAATGTCATAATTACAAGGTCAGATTGTACAACCAAGAGAGAATTAGACAGAAAACATTGAAGGAAGAAACAGCAGTTGTTCAATAGCTCATTCTGATGAAACACAAACTTGCTGTATTGTTAGCAGAAACAGCCACGGTTTGAATCCTGGGAGTGGTAGTAAGCTGTATGCATAATTTCACCTAGGATTTTGTGAATATGTATAGAAACAGTCAGGTAGTGTTAACAGATATTTCTTCCACAGGTCATCCAGGTAAGAGAAGGTATAAAGTAGCTATAAGAAGGCTGTAGTTATACTATGTCCAACACCAAGGCTGCAAATGATAGCAAGAGAAGTACAAACACCAAGTGGTCTCCCCCAAGAAATGTTCAAAAGTGTCATGCTGTCACAGCTACTGGTCCCTGCTGCCAACAACCAGGGTGACCGATAGAAATCAAGGCAGAGTATGGCAGTAGCACACACAAACACACACACGGTATAAGTGCACATATGTAACCCTGACTATGTGAATATGGGTAGAAACAGTCAGGTAGTGTTAACAGAAATTTCCTCCACAGGTATTCCAGGTAAGAGAAGGTATAAAGTAGCTATAAGAAGGCTGAAATTATACACTGTGTACAAACATACCACTGTCCAACCCAAGGCCATAGGTTGTTGTAATAATACCTGTAGAGTAATGATTAGATCAATGATCATTAAAGCTGTGATCACTGCAAGAATCTACATTTGTTAATTGCCACCTCTCTCTCTATCTCCCCCACCTTATCTTCACCAATAATCTAAACACATAAATGAATGGGTATGTTTTCCCCCAAACCTAACGTTGGGACATGTGTCCTATTGTTCTACAAATGTTGACATTTTTTCCAATTAATGTTCCCTGTTCAAATGCTATCATTGGTGGCCTGTTGCTATCAATGTAACCTGCATGCCAGTGTAATGCCCACTGTGGTTTCATATATGCATGTATTCTGTTTGCTATGCAAATGTTCCAAATCTGTTGTTTTGGGTTAATGGGAATACTCATGCATGCTGTTATAACTAATCCTGGAATGTATTTAGCATTACTAACCAACATATGTTCTAAAACTGCAACACCATAGCATGTCTGGGAAGGCCAATCCCAGTAGATCTTCCTCTCCTACCTCATCTGGCCATGGCACCAGATCCCAGCATGTCTGGGACCCATCCTGGGTCCTCCTCGCCTGCTGGTCCTGCACCAAATTCAGGTGGAACCTCCTCAGGAGATGAGGCTTGTCCCCCCCAGGAGCAGGAGTGGACAGGATCCTGTCACTCGAAGCCAGTTCCGGGGTTTGGTGCATAGTGACCTGTGATTGGGAGGCCTGCGATGCCAGCTTGAGGGCTGTGTAGTGCATTTGGTGGGTCAGCCTGCCCCTCCTGCTCAGCCCCCAGCACAGACACCTTTAGAGCCATGAAGGTGCAGTGGTGACTACCCATGGGTGCGGACCTCAGTCCTACTGTATCTATTTGGGAGCTTGTGTGCTTTCAAATACCAAACACCCCTCCCCATCCAAGGTGTTTACCCTCACATATGTCATATAATGCCCCTGTATGTTGTCTTATCTATCTTGTCTGTCTTCCTACCCAAAATACCTACCCAAATATACCTACTATCCTACCCCAACATCCCACTCTCAGCTAAAAAACAAGGGTAATCTGTTCCAAAAAAAAGTGTCTCCCATACATAGCTGTCCATTTCACACACGTGTCCAGTGGGCATATGTAATCTGGTCTGATTGCCTTCACAACACATTATTGTTGTCCTCAGCCCTCTCTCTCAGGGGTTTGAGTGTCCAAATTTACCTCCAAATTCAGTATATAAGCACAGCTGTTGCTGTAGAAGAAATGGACAGCTATGGACCTTCCCTACACCCGTCTTGCACATCCCTAGCTATCTTTCATATCGCTTTTCCCTTTCCATGCCCCCTTTTTTCACCACTTTCCTATCACCCCTTTTTATTTATTTATTTTATTTTACATTTGCTGACCGGGAATGTTTGACTGAGCCAAAGTCCTTTTTCAGCAAAGGCCCGGGGAGAAAAGCTGCAGTATATACAGATTACATTTAGTCATTATACAGATATTATATAAGTAAAAATGGCAGATAGATAGATGACTGCAAGAGCATTTTTTTAAAAGTATACAGGTTACATTTAGTCATTATATAAATATTATATAAGTAGAAAAATGGCAAACAGATATATTTCAGCAACCGCATTTTTAAACGTAGTAGTAAATATAAAAAAGCAACATAGGAGTACATTTTTTTTGTGCAATTGAATCATATGAGATAACAGTAAAGTATAAGAGAGAGGAATACATAGATTAGCAGGGTGATATCAAGGTGGGTTTGAGCACTGGCAGATACATCGTCTTTTTAAATATTCTTTTAAAGTTAGTTTAAATAGTTTGGGATGTGTGAGTGTTCGAATTTCAAGAGAAAGTTTGTTCCATTCAATAGAGGGGTGGTAGCTATACAAGTTGCACTCTGCTTTAGACTTGGGCTTATAGATATTTCAGAGGTCTTGGGAAGAGCTGTGGAGGTTTCTTGAAGGTGCATAGTGGGAGATGACAGAGTGTAACAAAAAGATGGCTACTAAAGAATTGAGTGTATGGTTTGAAGCTGAGAGAGAAGGAGAAGGTGAGGCAGCTCAAGCCAGTTTAAATATTTTAGAGAGAGACAGTGGTGAGATCTATAGGACTGTTGAGTTGCAAATCTAGCTACTTTGTGGTATGTAGTCTCAAGTCTAGTAAGGAGAGAGGAGTTAAGGTTAATAAGGATTTGTGAGCAATATGTTAAGCAGGGGAGAAGGTAAGCATGAGTGAGAGCAATTCTTGGTTCCTGAGTGACAAATTGTTTACTTCTATATAGTAGACCTAATTTAAGGTGAGTTTTCCTGATACAATTATTTATGTGGAGATCAAATTTTAGTTGATCATCAATTGTGATACTGAGGAGTTTTGAGCTAGATTCAACTACAATAGGGCTATTGTTAAGTGACTGGATAGTAAAAGAGGTCTTAATGTGGTTTGGCTGTCTTAGGAAGGAAGAGTAGGAGTTTTGTTTTTTTAGGGTTGAGGATGAGTTGGTTGTTTGAGAGCCATGTTTCCACTGAGTTAAAGGAATCTTTTCTTTTAAAGAAATTAGCACAGGGTAACCGGGAGTAAGCAGTAGTAAGCAGGAGTAAGCCTGTTTGAGCGGTGCTAAGTGATGCCTACACCGATTAAGCACTTTTAAGGCTGTCTGTCAGTATAGTTAACTGGAAGTTAACATTGCCCACTGCCGTGCAAACCTGCTTACAACTGCTTAAAGGTTCCTTAATCACTCTGTATCCAACAGCCCTTGTTTTTCCCAGCAACAAAATAATCAGTCCTTGCAAGTCTTGAACCCAGGACCCTGCATACCATAGCCGCAGCAATTGACCACTAAGCCATCTGAGCTGTAGAAGTGTCTGATGTTTTCTCAAACATATCATTCAGTAGAGTCATTCAACAGTAGGGAAAAGGTTTAACATTAGTTGAGTTTTATACATATATATAAATGTATATATGTATGGAGATGCATATATATATATATATATATATATATATATATATATATATATATATATATAAACATTAATACGTGATATATGTAGAGATATACATGTAAAATATACACATATATGATATATATATATATATATATATATATATATATATATACATATACATATATATATATATATATATATATATATAATAAATACATACATATATAGAAATATCTTTGTATGTACCTAAAACAAATATATGGATATATATATATATATATATATATATATATATATATATATATATATATATATATATATAGTGCAGTCGGACATCAGATCCATATTCTGAACCTCTTACTGCAACAAATCTGTTCAAAGGCTGTCAAAATGGGGGTGAATGGGCCCAAACTAGGGACCTCTTCTAATTATTGCCCTTATCCCTTCCACCCCAGCAGCAACTGTTCTGCCTTGCAATAAAATAATAAGTCCTGCCAAGTCTTGGACCCAGGGCCCTGTAAACTACAATCAAAGAAATGTACCATTACACCATCTGAGCTCGACTAGATAGTGATGATTTTCCAAACATATCACTTAGTACAATCGTTCAACAGTAGGGAGATAAGTCTGTAGAATCAGTCAGGTTCTCTATATATACATGTATATATGTATGGAGATACATATATGTGGACAAATTATACATTTTATATATATATATATATATATATATATATATATATATAGAGAGAGAGAGAGAGAGATACATCTAAATTCTCATCTACATATATGCATACACACACACACACATATATATATATATATATATATATATATATATATATATATATATATATATAGAAAGGTGAATAAATACACACACACACACACACACACACATATATATATATATATATATATATATATATATATATATATATACATAAATATATAACAGTTACAAACACATGCAATCTGGTGGGTCATGCTGCTGCCCCCTAGAAGTCTAAATCTGAAAATGCACTCACTGGAAGTATTCATTAAAATGGGGAACAATGACATCTGTGCTGTAACAGAGACCTGGTTAAAGGCAGCAGGAAGCATCCCTGCACTACCAGCTTATAACTCATTCCACACCTTTTGGCTGTAGAACTTGGACTGAAGCTCCGAAGGTGGTGGTATTTCCATATTCATAAAGGATGCACACACCTCCAGAGTGGTAGACCAACATTAAGCATGACAGATCCTGCAGGTGTAGCTAACATTGGGTAAGACAGTGGTTCAGTTTGTAGCCTGCTATAGGTCCCAAACATGTCCCAAGACTCACACTCCATGTCACTAAACACCCTTGTGAATATTAGTGTCCAATCTAACACTCTCATACTGGTTGACTTTAACAACCCTACCATTAGCTAGGAAAGCTACTCATGTACCGATGCACTTGCCCATCACATCAACCTTGTTCTTACTAACATGGGCGATTGTTGCTGTACACCAATAGTTAACTCCTCCTGTATCTGACCACAAAGTAATCACCTTTGGAAATCCACAGCCCTCCTACCCCCTACCCCTGCACAGGTAACCACCATGAAAAGCCTTTCCAAAGCCAACTATGGCCTCCTAAAAACAGAGGTGGCTAACCTCATGGCAGCCATACAAATGGGACTAGTTGCATGACTGCTAAATCAAACAACAATGCACTATGAACACGTACACAAATGCATGGATACTGCCATACCCAATAGAACCAAGATGCTCACCTCCAAAAAGGAAGCCAATATGGTGGTCCATACCCATAAAGAAACTGTACAACAAAAGTAGGTAACTGTTACAGCATAAGGTGAAGTCTCAAAATTGAAAAAACCCTTATCAGCCTCAATTAAAAGTTGAGTTCCCTCATCAAATACTACAAAGTTAGCTGTGAAAACAGAATTGGAGCACATAATAAAGATAACCACAAGGCCTCATACAGTTATGTAAAGAATCGCCATGGCAATACCAATATTTGCTCTGAGCTACTAGACAATGGTACCTCCTAGACTGAGCCAACAAATATTGCCAATACTGGCTGACATATTGAGTGCAAACTTTACCCCTCTCCCCCCAAAGGACCATTCCCAATACCAGTACACTGCCAGGCACCCAGTATTACTGCTGCACAGGTTAAAATACCACCATCCAAGGCCAAGATTACAGCTGCTATGGGACCTGACAATATCCCTGGCTGTGTTTTACATGAACTACAAAGTGATCTGGCACCTCACCTGTGTGCCCTGATCAAATACAGCCTCACCTCAGGCTTTGTCCCTACTGAATTGTGCACTGCTACAGTCACCCCTCTTCACAAATGAGGTGTGACTACAGACCCTGGGAACTACCACCCCTACTGCCTGACAAGTCTGTTATGCAAAGCTATGGAATGCATCATCATGCACCTAATAAACAGGGATATGGGAATCCGCAGACTCAAGATCCCACACAGTTTACGTCTGTGAAGGGTAGGTCATACCTGCTCAATCAACCTGGTCAACTTCTTGGAGTCAGTCACCTGAGCTGTACATGAAAGCAAGGTGGTACATACAACCTACCTTGATCTGGCAAAGCCTTTGATAACATTCCCCACTCAGGCATCATGCAAAAACTCACTAAGCTACGCATCAACCCCTATATCACTAGGTGGGTTGCAAAATGGGTCACAGATAGGACTCACACTGTGAAATAGCTGACTCCAACTCAGTCTGCTGAGCAGTCATAAGTGGAGTCCCACAGTGTTCTGTCCTGGGTCCTCTCATGTTTGGTATCAACTTCTCTGAAGTCCATGCAAACATGAAGGGACTCTGGCTGACAATGTGTGCAGACAATTGCAAGTTGGGAGCTATTATTAACTACCCAAGTGATGCTGGCATCCTAATGAAAGGCCTCATTAAGACCAGTGACTGGTGTCCGAGCCATGACCTTAAGCTCAATGTCAGAAAATGTGTTGTCATCCCCTTTGGGGAAAACCCAGTTCCCATGAATTACCACATCAATGGTAGTCTCCTGAACAAAGAAGGCATTAAAAGAGATCTGGGTACACAAGTTGACAGCAATGTCTCTTTTGCCCACCAGATAGCCACTGTGGTCAGAAAGTCTTTCTATTTGGCACATCTCAGTACTAACACATTAGCATCCATGAAGGAAGAAGTCATTGTCCCTTGTACTCTTCTTTACAGAGTGACACAGTTTGTTTCAGCATACATTTTCTGAGGGATGTGAGATAGGTAAATGAAATGTATGTCCTCATTTTCTGACAACAATCACATCATCACAGTGATTTACCAGAGAAATAAGAATAATCTGTAAAACAGACCAGAAATATGAGCAAAGAACCTGGACATCCTGAAACAATCCAGCCAGTTGACAGGTATGCTCAGAACCCCTTACTGCAATGAAGCTGGACCAAGGCTGACAAAGTGGTGGGTGGAAGCCATGAAAATAAATGGGGATATATCTGAAGTACTGGAATAGATAAGCTAACACAGTTACTGGAGTAACACTCTCCTGTGTGTTGACAAATAGACACTGGTGTGAAAGTGCATACCCACAACCAATATCTCCACAGTTAC